>NC_091824.1:33830000-34130000 GCF_038994185.2 Dermacentor albipictus
CCTGAACGTGGGTCCTGAACGTGAGCGCTTGACATAGTCGACCACTTTAGTATTTCGCTTAACTGTGTGCGAATCGGTAAGAACGCGCCACTAAGATTGTGTGAAAGCGCACCATTATTCCATAACTTATAGCCTTTCGTACCACTGAACTAATTTGGGCGTTTAATTTAGGGTCCTTAACTTTCAAAGCACTCTCTCAGGTTGGCGATTGGCACCGCTGGTTTCTCGACTTAGGGAGATTTTCGCTGCTATTCTTTTGAACATCGCCGGTTCTTGCTGATGTTCGCTCTCTCTTCCAGGCTCTGCGACGAAATGTGTCGCCCGAAAATATGCTCAACAGACCGGTGCCCACGTTTCGTGCGAGCTGTGTATTGTTCAGGCTTCTGCAAATGAAAACTGCCGGTGCCTTGATTTATCGCCCTGGTGCTTCATTTATCGTCCCTCAAGCGTTGACACGCAGGTCCTTTTGGTTTGCCACTCAATGCCTCCATTCGCCCTTTTACTTGTTATGCGTGCAATCGCTATATAAACGTCGCTGCTGACTCCTCTATCTTATCTGCTATATTTCGCCTGTTGACGGGCGTAAGGCAATGACGCATAGCTGGCACTAAATGTGGCCGCCGTCTATCATTACCGTTTCCGCGAGACAAAGATGAGGGAAAAACCAGAGAGAAAGAGGTAAAGAAGGTAAAAGGGAACGGCAGAGGGACTAATCAGACTGAGTCCAGTTTGCTACCCTACGCGTGAATAGGGGGTGGGGGAGTGAAACGGAGAGAGAGGGGGAGAAAGACCAAGACGAAACTGTAGACGAGGGGTGAAGCAAGGCACGACAGAGGGGCAACGTTCGAGACCACAACAGGAGAACCCTCTTTCTCCAGGACTGGAACACGGGGCCGATCGGCGCCTGTTTTGAAGGCAATGGCATGAGGAAGACTGTATCGCAAAGCGTGTATGACGACGATGGCGGCACCAAGGCTTTATCTCGAGGGTTGGATGCCGAAACTGGAGTGACGACGATCAAACGAACACGGCCGCATCACGAGCACCAGCATTTACATTGTGTTACAGCAACTGGGGGCACTGTGTTCGCGTAGAAGGCGCGACTACGATGGCATGACGAGAGCGTGGTCATGAAGCTGCAGGGACCACGATCATACGACTAGGACGGCATCACGACCACGAGCACAAACCGAGAGGCCCAAACTCGCAGACCAACTTTTACGCACTGTGCTGGCGAAACAGGCAACATAGATAGATAGATAGATAGATAGATAGATAGATAGATAGATAGATAGATAGATAGATAGATAGATAGATAGATAGATAGATAGATAGATAGATAGATAGATAGATAGATAGATAGATAGATAGCGAAAACAAAAGCGATAATAGTTGCGAAGTCATAGGGTGCGGGGCGTGTTTACTCTAAGTATAGTTTACACCGATTGGGGCGTACCTTTATACTATGCCAGCCAATAATCGATATCTGTCTTGTCCGCGTTTCCTGAAGAATTCCGTATGAAATCAAAAAAAATGTGCTGGGGGTTTACAAACCAAAAGAACAATTTAATGATGAGTGAAACCGCACTGGGAGACTTCGGATTAAATGTAACCATCTGCCGTTCTTTGACGTCCACCTAAATATGAGTACACGTACGTTTTTTGCGTTTCACCACCATTGAATTGTGGTCACCATGGCTGGAAGCGACGACATGACTTCGAGCTTAACAGCGCAAGACCCTAGCCACAAAGCTATATTTCGGCGGTTTCTGGACTCGCAGAATGCGATGTCAGGCTGATAATGCGCTTGTAGATGGTGGCCTGCAAATATCGGGTACAGCCCTTTAAAAAAAGAAAAGGCACGCATTGTAGATGACGATTATCGTTCCGCAACAAAGAGTGCCAGAACGCGCGGTAAGAGGTTTTACAGTGGCGACGAGACAGGTTGCGCTGCAGTACAAGGACGTCCTCGCTCCTCGGTGATTCAACGTGTTTTTAGTATTATTTTGTGTGCTTGTGCACGTCGTTCCTTTCCGCCCTTATTCAGCTAAACGACACTACGTAATGCACAAACTGGCTCAACAGTCAATGCTCCGAATGTATTATCGTTCTGAGAACCCCAAGAATCGCGGAAAGCAGAGTTATGCGCATCGATGAAATCGCGAAACGCTTTTCCCTTTTTTCTCCAGGACGCCACAAGTTGACGCCAATGGATGCAACAGCTCGACCGGAGGGAGGGGGTCTAGGGGGGAGGGGGAGGGCATGATATGCGCGTTGCAGCTCACACTAAAGACGATAGCACATTCTTTCTCGTATTTTGCTAGTTTTATTTCGGTCAGCATTCTTAACCTATTAACCCCCCTTTGGAGCGCTGCTACCCGCCGCCGTTGCTTAGTGATTATGGCATTTGGACTGTTAAGGCCGAGGTTGTGGGATCAAATCCCACCCATGGCGGCCGCATTTCGATGGAGGCGAAAACACCTGTGTACCTATATTTAGGTGCACGTCAAAGAACCGGAGGTGCTCTAAGTTTCTGGAGGCCCCCACTAAGGCGTGCCTTATAATCTGATCGTGGTTTTGGCACGTAAAGTCCCATAATTCTTTTTGAGTCATGCTACATCGTGAGCCGGACGCTGCGTTAGACGCGGCGAGGCATACACAAGCTGACAAGATGGAAGAATGGGAGTTTATGTGCAGTGCACGTCGGAATATAAAGACAAGTTAAGGAAGGAGGGGAAGGGAAACAAAGTAAGAAAACATAAGATAGGCAACCAGACTGGCACGTGTGGACTTCAACTGAGAAATGATAACAAGAACACTGCAGTTAGAACTGGTCCCAGCTATCTGACTGCTATCACATGATATTAAAGAATCAGAAAAAGAAAACATGTCCGACGATTGGTTTCCAGCTCAACTATCTCAGCACATGAGCTCGAACTTTGCGCATTAGACCGGGGACGCGCGTCTAGAAATTTTATGTAACACCTTTAGCAGCTTCGTCGCATCAAGCCACCGTAATCATGGTGTTATTTAATGGGGATCATGCCGCGTTCTCTTGCCATTGTCGTCGTCACACGGTCATGTTCAGGCTTTAGTTGTCATGCTATCGTCATGACGCTCCCGTCATTGCAAAGCAGCCATTGAAGGCTGCTTTGCAAGTCGTTGTGTCATGAAGGAAGGTAATGAGATGGGGAAGGTGGTTTTGCTCAGCACTCGTCCTGAGAAGAAGAGACTCAAACAATACATTCGTTCGGCAAAAAGCAACCAAATCTTCTTGCGTGTGATCAAGTTGGGAAGACACATATTGTGTCTTCCCAACTTGATCTTTAAACTTAAAGGAAATCGCGTTTTAACTGTTTATTCCAAAGCAAACTCTTATGAGACAAACAGAAGCGCAATGTTTTTGGTATAACCTGTAAATTGAGGTGACCTACGTTTTACTTTACTGAACAAGTACCAGCTGTGTGCGAATAACTAGAGGCAATGCAACGAGCTGATCGGTTTTGAATTGATTCAACGTCGTTTGCTGGTGTGTGGTGTCCATACAGATCCCATACAGATGAGGCGTACTCTTGCTTGGGTGTGATAAGTGCATTTTATAGAAAGAGTTTTCGGTGTTGTGCGGATTCTGAAAAATTTGTGCGCATGTAACCGAATGTTTTATTCGCATTGCTGATAATTCTAGTGATGTGTGCTTGCCAAGAAAAGTAATTAGCTACGTGGACATCAAGATACTAACGCTAGGTGACTGCTTCAGGTGGAACGCCGTTAACATTAGTAGATGGTGTTAGAGTGTTTAGATTGTCAGGAAACTGCTGTTACTTTGTGTTTGATTGTGTTCACGGCCATTTGCCACGGAGAACACCAGACACAAAGCTTGTCAAGCCCACTCGGCAGAATGAACACTACTTGCACACTTGTTATCTCGCAGTAAAGCATGCAGCCATCTGCGAAGAGTTTGCTTGAATATGTAAATACGTTGATGAGATCAATAATATATGTCAGCTAGAAAACAGTAACGGTCTTAAAACGAGCCCAGTGGTACACCAAAGTTCAGTGAACAATACAGCGACACTGATTCATTCGCGGTTACACAATTCGTGTCGTTAGCCAGAAAGTATACTTTCCGCTTCATTATGTTGGTATCTACATTTAGGATGAGCTTTTGATACGGGGCATTGTCGAACGCATTGACAAGTTTAAGAAAGTACAATCGACTAGTAGACCTCTAAGGAGGAAGCAGAGTTCGTGAAGGACATTAACTGCATGTCACCTGAATAATTTTCATGGAAAGGCTGCTGCAGGAGAAGGGCTGAAGAATGAGTTAGATTCTAGGAAAGAAAATTACATTATAGATTTTGCATGCCAAAAGCATGATTTGAATATGAGACACGCCGTAGTGGGGGACTCGGGAATAATCTGTTTCACTACATCATTTTAACGTGCACCTGAATCTGAGTACACGGATGTTTCCACGTTTCATCCCCATCAAAATGCAGCCCCTGTGGCTTGGATTTGACCCCACAACCTATATTCTTGAAAGGAGGCATGGTGAGAATACAATACGTATTCAACAAGCTTGCCGGAAGCGATCATGTGATTTATTGATTTTTTAAAAGAGGGACCACTTTCTGCCCTTCCCTATCTGCTGACAATGACACACATTCACGAGACTGAACGGAAAAGTAACTAAAATACACATATGAGTAAACTACAGCGTTTTTCCCAAAAACGTTTCAATAATTTCGTCAACACCAAAGCTATCAACCACAACTTCGAATCCTAAATCAGCGTCTAGACTCCTGCGAACTGAATAACAACGGGCTCCACAGAGAAAAACAAAACGCGTGCATTATGCGTGGTGTGAGAACAGCGTGAACTCCAGAAAAAGCATTCGCGAAGGTGTCATTTGGAACAGCACTGCAATCATGAATGCTTACGACTTTATCATCAGTGTCTGTAAGGGATAAAGAATTTTTTTCAGGCCTGATTGGAACGCGAAACTTATTTCGGTTCCTTGAAAGAAGCGAAGTTAATGTACTTTAAAAAAAGAAAGCTGCTTAGCTGCCCTAATCGCTTTTCTGTGAGTGCTGAAACCCTCACTATGTGCGCATCAACGATTTGATGCTCTGGCCTACTTCGCTATTTGAAGAAATGCTTTTGGTTTCTTATTTAACAACATTCTGAGTGCAGTTAAAGACTACTGCGAGCGTTTCTTTTAAGAAAGATGCCCAGTTAGAACTAGTGATGCGACTTTGCTTTTGAATAAATTCGCTTTTTTGCACCTGTGCGATCAAAAATAGTAAGCGTATATTCTTCGATGCATAATCATAATGCACTATTAATTCAAGTGTACTTATGTCTTGCGTAGTATTTACTCAATGTACAGTGTAAACTGCCATTCAGTAACCTCATCGAAGCGGCCTACCGGAAAATGAAATTTCTGCGTCTACTGCAGGTACTGGAACGGAGAATGCGGAGTCTTATCATTCGGGGAAATCATTCAGAGAAATGTATATATATATATATATATATATATATATATATATATATATATATATATATATATATATATATATATATATATATATATATATATATATGTATGTATGTATGTGCGCAGGAACACAGTTTTTTTTCGATTTCTACAAAGTGGGACCCTGCACGGGAAAGCGAATGTGTCACGAAGGTTATCGTTGAAATCACATTTGGTGTTTCTCTACTATCCTCAATTCATATTTGTCAACCATTTCACCACCAACGTAAGCACAGGCTGGTAGAGCGTGCACTTGGACGCATCGCGTTGTGCAGGGTGCCTGTCGTTTGTCAGACGTTGTACCGGGCTTTTTCAGGAAATGCGTTCAAAATTCTTCAAAACTCTGGATGTGGTGGAAACTAACTTATTTCCTCTTAACTGTATTTTCCAAGGGGCAAATATGAAAACAAGTCAATATAGAAATTATAAATAATAATGACAATAAAATTTATTTCCCATCAATACAGCATTGCCACTCGCAGCAGGAGTGGCAACGGACAGTTAAACATGCAGAAATAGCTGAAATAACGTTTTTATGAAAAGAAAACTACGTGATTAATTTAAGTGGAACGCTTGAAGCACGCCGTCCGAGGAGCTGATAAATGTTTCCACAAATGCAAGAAATTGACGCGCTCAGCTTTTTTTTTTGTTTGTGGCGTAATGGATTCCGGCCAATTTCTCAGACAGAAGTTAAACTGAGCCGCCTAAGGGCTACATGGGGCGTTTTTTTCCTGCGATTATCGCGCGCCAAAACAAAAAAGAAACGCGCTGGCGGGATGCCGGCCAGGCTACATGAGGCGTACGAGTGGCGAACGCCGCCGCAGTGTGGCCAGACAAGGCAAAAATGTTTTGGCTACGACTAAATGAACGAACAATGCTTATATGTTGTTTGCTTGTGTTATAATTAATAAATTATGCAATAAATACCCCACTAATGTGTCTATATCCATTACCAGGTATGTTTAGTATTGTATCGATATTTTTGTGGATGTTCAGCGGAGAGAGTTGGCCGGAAATGTTTCGTCTGGCGACCTTGTGCGACTGAAACGGGTGTGCGGATTGCGCAGAGTTTCAGCGCACGCGCGCGAAGTGTTCAATGGACGGCAAGGAACGGTGAGACGTCTGGCCGCTCCCGCCTAAAACAGATGGAAGTGACTCCGACAGGCACTTCCGGTAGCGTCAGACGCATGCGCGCCGCGTCAAAATCTAGCCGGTCCTGATGGGCAGCGGCGGGCGTTTTTCTCGACGCCGGGCGTCAAATCGGCGCCGTGAGGCGAAAATCGCCTCAAAAACGCGCCATGTATTCCGGGCTTAAGAGCGCAACAGCCCGGCCCCTACTAGACGCCCTTGAGTGACGTGCCTCCCTAAGCCTTATCGCAGGGGACCATGATCGACCGAGATTGTGTCTTGATAACAATGCTCACTTGACGTTCGCCCACCTGTGTGGCACAAAAAGTTACGCCATTCGTGTGCGTCTACCATGGGCGTGGATTTCGCGCTCATCAGGTGTTCAGTTTCACCCTTCCTTATAAAATCGGCCGGAATTTGTAAGGCTCTAAAAAAGACGCATTCACTTTTTGGATTTCCAGCAAGTTATAAGCTCATCCGAGGGCCTGAATCCAATTTGAGACAGAATAAACTGCATAGAATTTTCGGTTAAAAAGTTAATTATCCTAATCTGCAATATTAGTGTTGTAATTTCTACATTGAGTGATTTTCAAATGTAGGAATCTGTCGTAACTGTAAACAATAGAAAATGACGTATCTTATCTTCACGGTTATTAAGGAATTCCAAACGGATTGCGTGAAAATCCAGGTATGTATGATCTGTGACAACGTCAGTGCAAGGTTTAACCCTTTCATCCTGGCTGGAAATGCATGCCAAGACAGGAGTAAGCGTTGAAACTCTTAAGGAAGGAACTATGTAATACGACGCAAAACGCTCATGTTTTAGTGATACCAAAGAAAAGAGAGAGAGAGCAAATGATAAATTAATGGTAGGGAGGTTAACCAGGACTGAGCCTGGTTGGCTATCCTGCACCGAGGAAAGGAAAAGGGGACGGAAAGATTAAAAGACGAAGAGAAACTCTACTAGGGATATCATTCGGTCATTCAGTCCGGATCACAGACGGTGACTCGATCCGGTAGCTTTCAAAAATCACAGCAACGCTTTTGTGGCTTTCCGTAGCTCCGATATACGAGGCCATGGTCCCAAGACCTTGTCCAAAGTGAACGATGTTCTAACTAGCTCATCGAGAGCTGTGCAGAGGTCATGTCTTTCGTTTTCAAAAGATGGGCAGTAGCAAAGTAGATGCTCTATAGTTTCCTCGACACCGCAGGCATTGCGGTCGGTGATATCAGCCATTCCAATCAAAAACGTATATGCATTGGTGAATGCGAAGGCCAAGCGTAAGCGGCACAGCATTGTTTCCTCATTTCGCGGAAGCCCTGGTAACAGCCGCACTTGCAAATAGGGGTCGAGGGAATGCAATCGATCTTCGGTGAATTTAGGTGTGTGCCACTTTTCTAATGTCATACGGTGCGCTATCTTGCTTAAGTGTTGGGCTGCGTCAGTCAGCAATATAGGTACAGAAACAAGGGTTGCTCCTTCGTGTGCTTTCCTAGCAGCTTCGTCAGCGAGGTCGCTACCGGAGATACCGCAATGACCAGGCAGCCAATGAAACACGACGTCGGGTCCTTTCGCTATCATACGATGGTGCATTCACTTTTTCGATTTCCAGCAAGTTATAAGCTCATCCGAGGACCTGAATCCAGTTTACGACAGAATAAACTGCATAGAACTTTTGGTTAAAAAGTTAATTATCCTAATCTGCAATATTAGTTTTGTAATTTCTACATCGAGCTAGTACCTCCGACATTAGCTGTTCATAGGACCCGCGACGAAGAGATAACAGAAGACATGGTGAGGCCGCCTTCGAATCCCAGAATATTGCCCACCGATTAACGGGTTGGTTGTTAATATATTCAACGGCACCTCGGAGGGCAAGAAGCTCCGACCCGGTCGATGTTGTCAAGTGATAAATCTTGTATCGGATGCTAATTGATCGTGATGGTATAACCACTGCGCCGCTAGAGCTGCTCTGAGTGGAAGAGCCATCCGTATGTATGTTGGCTCGGTCAAAGTAGAAAGTGTTCAAACAATCTATAGTTGCTTGCTTCAGGGTCTGGGTAGGCAGGTCAGTCCTCTTTCTTATCCCTGGAACCATAGGACGCACTTGAGGCTGTTTTAAACACCACAAAACTGAGGTTGAACGTGCTGGGGGTGTGAATTCCGATGGTAGACAGGCACGATGGATGCTGACCTCGATACTGAAGAAAAATTATAGAAACATTGCGGCACTGAAATTGGCCCACTTCTACTATTCATCCACGAATATGTATTTACAGTGTGTGGTTTACAGACGTCTAACTTAGAAGGGAATACTTAGAAGGGAATGGTTCAGGGCGCGCATAGTGTTTATCTACAAGTTTACACCTTTTCTCGTCATATTGTCATTAGCTATCGATCAACGCACCATATATACGTGAACTAGTTGCACGACGCTAAAATTCTGCTTGCAGAACGAAAGTGGCCTTCCGGCATTTTTTATTGGGTCACCCGCCTATGGAGTGTCTACACAGAAAGAAAGCAATAAAGGTTTACTATAAAACTAAAATCTATTTTCGATTGGAACACGATGGGCGGCGTACATGTTGGGATTTGCACAGATGCAATAATGGCCGCTTAGTTCACATGCTTCGAGCAGAGCACTTCCTGAAAAGAGCATATTACCGTTTCTCGGACATCTGGTTGAACTTCTCTTCCACTGCAGTTTGTGTGGGCTAGTTAATGAATTAAATTATGGGGCCAAAACGCCCTTCTGATGATGAGGCACGCTGTTGGGGAGGACTCCGGGAATTTCAACCACCGGGGATACTGTAAGATGTACCTAAATCTAAGTATACGGGTGTTTTCGCATTTCGCCTCCATCGAAATGAAGCCGCCATGGACGGGATTCAATTCCGCGACCTCCGTGCTCAGCAGCCCAACACCATAGTCACTGAGCAACGACGGCGGGCACGAGTTTATTGCGCCGAGATGAATTGGCCCCATCGGTTTTTCTCCCATGTATGACGTTTACTAAGTACGTTGCGTCTACTTATATTTTGTTATAATATCTGATTGCAGCGTGTTAGTTAAAATAAGAACTCGGATATAACAAAAACGGATAATTTGAGCAAATGAAAACCAACACAAAGTTTCGTAAGAATGTGAATATGCAGGTGGCTGGTGCTTATTTATGAGTACACACTACCTATATCAACAAGGCTATCATTACCAGCGTTCTTTTATTACTGCATGCTTCATTTTATTGTTTTTGTTAACTGTTTCTAATTTCTCCTAATATTTTCTTGACCCAGTCATACGATTAGCCGAGTTCGCAAGGTTTTTTTTTTATTTGAGCGACTACTTCTTATTATCACTCGTAAAAACCCAACTGCTAAATCATGTGCTGCTCAGCTATCAAATAATTTTTTCGCAGCAGTTGCTTTAAAAATGGGCACCTATTTAGAAAAGAAGACGCCTTTTTATAACGTCCACGCTTCAACCCACCCAGTAGCTTCCACAATTTTTTCTTCTCTCTGCAGAAGCCGACGTTCACTAGGCTATGGGACGTGTGGTTTGGTGTTCCGGTAATAGTGCAGGCGAAGTTGGACTAATTGGTGGAGGAGTGTAGTGATATAAATATGCAGTACTTTATGCTTCATTGATTCGAAAGCATACAATGGCTCATTGAGCTTGAAAGCCGGCATCTGCAACAGCGAAACGGCGCTTAAGTTCCAATTGGATGCGACGACACGTCACGTGAAGAGAAAAGCGGGCGAAAGAGAACAGCGGCCGGTGATCTGGCGAGCCTGATGTTGCGTGGGGAGAGAGGGCATCGCTGCGACGCCACGTCACCATCGCTCTCGGAAGTCTGTGTTATCCACGCGTTGCTCGATCGCGCAAGCCTTTGCCTGCTTTGTAACTTAGCCTCGGTAATCAATATTGAGCAATTAACCTATAAAGCACAATACGATTGAAAGAAAAAATTTTGAGCGCAGCTGTGTACGTGTTATCATTTAGCGACCATATTAAGGAGCTGCGCCAACTGGCAGAGGCACGAGGCGTGGCGCTGTATGTAAAGACCGGCCACACAGTGGCCGCTGCTCAGGGAGTGCAGGTTATGCAATTGTAATCTTCACCGGGAAACGCTTCCGGCGAACGCTATTCGTGAAGGCGAGCTTTCTGGTTCTTTTTCATCATCGTCCCATAGTCAAGGCCCCAAATAGTAATCAAGTTAAACTCTGACATCCGAGATCATTTTGGATTACTTTGGGTTCCACCACATATGCCCTGCGTATCCAAGAGGATTCGGCGCACTCACTTCTACATCGAATGACTTGTATAGCCTCACTTCTATATCGAATAAGGACAGGATCTGCTAACATACCAGCATGGTTATGTAGGAGGAGCCTTTTCAGTTCTCTGCGCTGTACGACATGCGACAAGACAGGGGAGATCGAACTCCTTCTGTGGTCCCACCCGCGATTGCAAGATGTAAGGAACGCTTTCCTGGAAAATCTGCAAGGTTCTTCCGCGTGCACGCCTGCCACACGTTGCGTTACCCGAAGCATCAGTTAGAGCCCACAAAGAAACTTCACGCCTCCTTATTGTATTTATAAGAGAGGCTGGTCTGATGGACATGTGGTGAAACACTGCATTGATACTATAAGAGACGCTCGGGTGGTGGAATCGCCATTGTTAATCGCCCGGCTAAACCCGCCTGCTGCTAAACCTCACCACCACCACAACCACCACCACCACTATTTCTTTCCCGCGCACGGCCGGCGCCGTGGACGAGTGGATGTGAACGTCACCTGGCGCTGCTTCAAGGTGACTTCCTCCGCTTTCCTACCCATGATTATGTTGCACCCTTTTTCTCACTCCGCAAGCAAAACTTCATAATTTAATTATTGCCGAGTCTTTTAGCCACTGGGCTAAACTAGCATCTTGATGGCAGCCCTGTGAACTCCATTATATGGCATCACGCTACTTGGACAGAAATTCCCATTGCCAAGTCCAGTAGGACGAATGGGATTACACGTCAAAATTAACGAAGCTTGCTGGGGAGCGTCCCCAATAGACTCTACGGCAGTCGGGCAAGGTAGCACGACGGCACGCATCGAAGAGCACCGGTCTTATGCTATCTAGGAGACGCTGCCTAGCGCGCTCAACGCGCTTGCGGGCCCGCGAGCAGTTCGTAACTCGCAGCACCGCTCAGCGGCCTTCAATTGGACATTAATGCTGCCACACTCACAACTCATGCGAAGTGCTTAGATGTCCTCGGATTTTTTGTTACTACACAAGACCGTTTGTACCAATATAGTTCAAGGTAAGCGAATAGAATGGTAATATACAGAAGAACTAAATTGTGCTTAGCACATCAAAACAGTGCGAAGAGCTGCGCTGTCAAACCAGTCGGCTTCAGTGCTCCCTTCCTTCCAAATATTCAAGAAATTCGCATTTGCTAACTTCAGAAAACCCAGTGCCGGTTCTGAAGAGACTGACTAGTCCGTCTGTACTGCCAAGCAACACACACATCGCTGAAAGCTGTCACTGAGGTTTCTTTTAAACACATCAATCGACTTGTCTAACAGCCACATGCTGTCACTACTATTGTCTTTGTTTTCAAAGGAAATACGTATCTTCCTTTAAATCCTTTTTTTTGTAAATCCCAAAGAAAAAGCTCTCACTTTACACTCGCAAACAGTAGTACCATGGTAAAAATGTAATATGCTGCCGTGGAGATTTCGCAGCACTATTGTATCTTCGCTGAACCTGGGAGTTTTGTCCTGCTTGCAAAGACTGATGTTCATTAGCACAGTGTCAGAACAAATCAAGATGTTGGCAAGTAGAAAGGAGTAAGTTGTGGTGTTGTCTCTTATTTAGGGACAAATTTCTGCCTGAAATATGTAGCGTAAAAATGAGGCGTTCACTATAAATTCTTCTTTCTCATATAGCATCTGGCATAAATTAATGAAGCCTTCTTATGCCTACACAATAAAAATTTCAATTTTTTAATATTACACTTATCAGACCACGTCGCTCACACTTAGGTCATATATTGACAAAAGTACAAAACAAGTGAACGTGAGTGTATTTTGTTCTATGCACTAATAAAAACCCTTACTTTGTCCACGGTGAACTGTACTGAGCTAAGGTTTTCTGACACAGCTCCTCCCAAATCAAAACCAGTAGTGTTAAAAAGTGTGACATGTCGAGCGTGTCACACATCGAGCGTGCTTCGCTAATTTGCGACGATTCGTCATGTGCGGTTGTACGACACATTCTTCTTTGAGAAAATATGATGTGGCTTGGGTACCTTGAGTTTATTTACATCCAATTCATAGATGACATTTAAGGAATAGAAGTTAGATGCCTGTAATACACACATGAAACGGTCGGTCAATGCTGCTCGTACCAAATTTATTATTTGTGCAAACGTGCCAGTACCGTTTCCTACGGGGCAGTGACTTCATTCAAGGTGAATATATTTATGCGGGAAGATTCGAGAATTGACAAAACTTCTCATATTCAAATTCTCTAGGCCACTGGCCAGCCACCTTCGCTAATTAGGTCTAGTAGCACTGGCTGTAATTTCTTATCACGAATAATTAGTGCGTGGCTTCAATTGCATACGAGTTTTTGTTGCTACTGGCCCTGGGCAATCATTTGTAAAACAGTTCGACCGTAAGATCTGTCTGTGGTGCGAGCCTGGATCCATATTCACAAACGAACACTTAATCTAAAGCTGCTCGCAAGAGTGGCTCCCAGGTAATGGTGTTTATTTATTTATTTATTTATTTATTTATGGTACCCGCAGGGTCAACAGACATTACAAAGGGAAGTGGCACAAAATAGAAAAAAAAACAACAAAATTTGTGCTACAAGAAGCAGCATAATGTTGCTAATTATGCGATATATATATATATATATATATATATATATATATATATATATATATATATATATATATATATATATATATATATATATATATATATATATATATACACAAAGAAGCAGTCCAGTTTTACCAATCAAACAATAATAGCTATACAGAGGCAGAACACACCAAGATGTTACAGAGCATTGGTTAATGAAGTCACAAATTTTTCATGATCTGAAATTGTTACTACCAATTTGGGAAGGCCATTCCAATCATTTGATGTGCATGGCATGCGGGACTGTAGGCATGATTGTGTTTTACACAACGGAATGCCAACTTTATGAGCATAATTCAGATGGTGCGAAACATAATGGGGAGGAAGTATTAGTAAATTACGTAGGTAGAGATGCTGATACAGTTTGTGAAAAAGGCTTAAGCGAAGCATCGCACGTAGAGAAGCAAGCGTAGGAAGTTTAAGGTTAGCTTTCTTTACCGCGATGCTCGCTATTCGATTGTAATTAGAGAGCGTAAAGCGACCGAATTATTTTGCACCATTTGTTGTGTTGTTGGACATATCATTAACGAATGGCAATGGCAAAAACACTATAACATAATATTAGCGAATGCGGACAGCGAATGGCGAAGAAGACTAGCCATGAAAAAGCTCTCGTAATTCTGCCCCCTGTTGCAGATACTGTAAATACTGCAATCTGGGCAATGCAATCTATGAAATCTATGTAGGCTGGACGCCTTGAATTTTTCGGTCGCCTGAGGTTGTTTGATGGCAGTCAGTGAAGACAGGTAGCGCGGAGAGCACGAAAATGCAACAGACAGCAAATGTGGAGGAAAAGCCACGCATGTCAAACAAGCACTCGCTCAACACGCCCGTTCTTTGTTTCAAAGAGAGAAGGCTGGGCAGTGCGACGTGCCAGCGCCCCGTGTTGTTATCAAATTAATATTGCAATATCGCCATACCGTGACTACCCCGCTATGTATCCATACACTTGGCGCAAGTCGCGTTCCGCACCTTTCTCAAGAGTGTCACAAGTATGTCTCCTTTATCGGATATTATCTATCTACAGATCCCTTGCGGTACATTGAAAAATGTACTAAATTGCAAATTATTCTAAAACACACTCCGTGCGCGTGTTGCGCGTATTAAAATCCTTATAAATTACCACAAAGTAAGCAATAAAATGCATTTTTTTCAATAACTTACTTTCTAAGGTAAAGGCTGAAACTTCATATCAATCAACTGCACCGGCTATTGTACCGCGTGATTCCTTTTTCAGCCGCTCATGATGTGGTAGCGCCCAAGCGATGATTGTTCAAGAATCTAGAAAAGCCAATAGAACTGGAGACGTCATGTGGGTTGAATGTTATGTTTGGATAGTCTAAGCTCATTCATCTGAGGGCGGACATTCCGCACTTAGCCAAACTCGGGACTTCCTGCATAACACCTCTGGGCCTGTATTCACGAAAACTCTTTACGCTAGAAAAGTTCGGGAGAGAAAACTACAGGCCCCATACTGTCGCTGGACATATTATTAGTGAAGGCTGCATTCCAATAGCGAAGAACACTAATGAACAAGAAGCATTGCGACTTTGGTCCCTGGAAAGGTGCCTCCTTTTAGAAACAAATGAGGAGTACCCTAATAAAAGTAGTTGCTTGTCTAGTTAGTTAATAATGCTGGAGAAAATATATTGCCTAGAACACATGGCGACGAAACGGGAAAGAAACAAGCTAGCGCATTTTTGCTCCTATTTGCTTTGTCATTAGTAGTGCGCAATATTTTTTCCCAAGAAGCGTATCGTATGAAAACATGACAACTGGTGTCCACTTAAGGGACACTAGAGTAGTTTAACTTACTGAAACTAAATCTAATTTGAGTGGTATATCAGTGCAGTCCAGCACACGTCAAACACTCTGCTCAAACAGCCGTAGGGAGCACTTGTCTTGAAGACAGAATAGCCATCGTAGGAACAAACCATTTTTACCACGCATTACTGTGCAGTGTTGGCGACACGAGAAAACAAGTTCTCGTTACACTACAGGAACATTGACAGTTTTTTGAGCATACGAGCGAATGTGAGGGGCCTATATGGCACCGGAGGGAGGTTGTATAGCTTATCAACATTTTCTGACACTCTTCTTAGCATGGTTTCACTCTCGAACTCTTTCATTGTCCATATCGACACGTGTACTTGTTCTTCTTTCTCCGGTGATAGCTTTGCACAGGCTAACAAATGGCAAACCTTATAGCTCGGTGCAGGACGCGCCTGCATGTATCAGAAGTTTCTCGAATGTTATCGATCGTCGTATCCACTGTCTGTTGTCATCGAACCTCGTATAATCTGATTGTATGCGCGACTCGAATGGTCTAGAACTCTTTGGAAGTCCCGCGGGCAGCAGGGATTGCAGTGGAACGTCCGACAAGTCATGCATAAAAGCCGATGCGCTTGACCCGATGGTCAAATTTAGACGATGGCTGACTGTTCCCGCCGCAAACGTTGTGCTTAAGGTGTCACTTTTGTGGGCAAAGGAGCACCCAATAAATAGCTAGCTTCCTGATTTACAAGTTTTCTATTGCGTTCATCACCACCACTACAATGTGACAATATAGTTTGCGTGCTCTATATATTATAAATGAAACTGTCCACATAGGCGACTATTTAGTGTTATGTCCTGGACACGCTGATACCATTACTAATACCGTTGGCAGCTGAGCGAGGCAGTGTATTTACACTAGCCGCATCCCTAGATTAAGTGGCAAATAGTTGTACTCGGGCATAAAATGATGTGCTTAATTAACAGTAAGTTCAGCTCCACTCATCAACCTAATTATGTTTATTTTGGGAAGTGAGCCTGGGAGCTTTAGAGAGCACTGACGGGGAAGGTGTTCGCCGAGCTTTGGTCTCTGCTTCCGTCTCTGCGGCCTACGAAGCGAAAAGTGCTTGAACTCAGATTTCAGATAAAACCTGAACTAGCAGCTTTCTTAGCATAATTGCATAGAACTCGAACTTTACAAGCAGTGTTAGAGAGTACTGAAGTTGTGCATTCGAACTGCTTGAGCGAATTGCGGCTTATTTTCAGCACACACACACACACACACACACACACACACACACACACACACACACACACACACACACACACACACACACACACACACACACACACACACACACACACACACACACACACACACACAAACACACGCCCGCACATTCATATATATATATATATATATATATATATATATATGTATATGCATATATAAATATAGACACATTCCTATGGCTCTAGTAGGCAACATAAATACCCAAGAAAGTGGCTGGGGAAACGCGGCCGTGGTAGCTCAATTGGTTAGAGCACCGCACGCGTAATGCGAAGATGTGGAATCGTTCCCCACCTGCGGCAAGCTGTTTTTTCATTTGCGTTTCTTTCATTTATTTATAATTTCTTTAATTCCCTTAGTGAGCACAAGTAATCTCCGCTATGTTGTCCCTGGTGTCAATCTTTATAGGCTTCTTATGATACATATTTATACATAGCGAATACATTGCGGTAATCCTGTTTCCAGTGCAATTTGCTCTCTTAGCGGCCCATTGTGCGGAGACCTGTTGGACGATGCTACGTAGAGAAGTTATGTCGGTATTTCTGGCCAAAAACCAAGTCATACTTCAAAAAATCGTCGTCAAATAGTTGAAACAGCTTCGCTTTGGGCAATACATAATGAAATGGGGCATCGGCATGTCCGGGCATGTCGGCAACGGTGCCATATCGGTCCATTGTGGCCGTGTCTTAGGCAACGCCACACCATTGCTTGTCCAACAAACAAGGGCTGACACTGCAGCAACTGTCGCGACTATCGTCGTGGAGCACGCGATCTGTATAAGGTGAGGACACTTTTCCCTTGCTACTGCAACAATACGCAGACAAGATGCCTGCTCACTTACCGGATTCAACCTTTTATAAAGTTTTCGACTTTCACAATATGCAGAAACCTGTTCCAAAAAGCTGACAGCTTTCTAACTCATCAACATAAATGCTTTCGAAGTTATATAAACTTCATCTATCAGGAAATGTAAAGCATAAAAATGTGGTGCATCATACGTGATTCCTAAATAGTCGATTAATTTGAGAGTAGGAATTCTAGAAAGCCTTAGTAATCACTGTGACGCTTTTGCGTAAGCTGTGTACTTAAACGCCGGCTTTTTCCACTTTAGACACTCTGGTAAATGCAGCTACAGAAACCTGATACATGTTTTAATGCAGAGTAATAGATTTGCATTACTCTCCCTTCAGATATCTTTTCGCTTCTCCATCTTCAGTGATTTTTGAAAAATGTGTCGAGCAATAAGTTTGAATTCTTTCGTCAAACGTGACCGGAAAATAACTTGCTCTCTCAAATGCAAGTAACCTCCCTGAAATGTTTGAGCCATCGCCTAATGAGAGGCTGTCTTTCTTTTGCATGTATATGAATAGAAACGTCAAAGCTGCCGCGTGCTAAAGCTTCCTCTTTTATTGCTCTCGGTGGCGGAAAGCTGCTGTTCTGCCATTGGATGCCGATGCTCTTGACACTTGCGGTCCCACTAGAAGGTAGCGGCTCTCAGCAGAATAGTTTCATAATGATAGTGAGAGCCTCTGTTTGTCCCCTGTTATATGCGCCATAAGTGTCTACCGACTAGCCCAAGAGCCTGTTCGGCAAAGTCACAGGCGTAGTCACAAAAAAGTCAGTGAGTTCAAAGTATTAAGAAAATGTTCACATCATTTCCTTTCAGGAGAGTATAAATCCTTCTCCAGATAGCAACTGGGACTGCTTCGAAAGGACGACACTGCACTTGCAAAATTGCATACCAGAACACACGGCGCTTTTTTAACGCTGAGGTGGACAAGTTATGACTTTGCAGCCGCGCTGAGTTTCATAACTGAAAATTCCGACTTCAGTGTGACAACTTAGCTCATAGCGTTTAGTGGCGCTATCATTATACTGAGCGGATGTTTAAGCTGCAGTATAGTTTAGAAATGAAATTACTAATTAAACATTCATCATATTGAAATTCTTTACGCGAATAACATTTACAGCTATTTTGGTAAAAATGCAGTTTTTATTGCCAAAAATAAAGGTAAAGAAGCTTTCTTTATTGATCTGGATGTCTTTATGCGTTATACAAGGAAGCACAATGGAATCGGAATGAAGCAGAGGGAATCGATCGCGCTATCTCGAGGCTTACGAACCTTAAGAAGTCTGCGCGTGGATGTGGAAAGTCAAGATCTAAATTCCGGTGTCAATTACGCATGACTCATCGGTTTACAAAAAAGCAGGCCGCGTGGTACTTTGCGAATACCAACAGCCCTAGGAGCTGCCCTGCTGTGATGTATGCAGAGGACACTGTTTTACTTTGTGCACTAGATTCCTTGGACAAAACTTTTCAAGTGGCTAATAATGAACTTGGACGTGTTAACCAGTGGTTCGCGTCAAATAAGCTAACTCTGAATACCAAGAAAACTAATTATATTCTCTTTACATCTTCACGGAAAGCACCTCTAAGGAAATGTCATCCACTTTCTCTAAACCACATTATACTTGAGCGGCTGAGTTCAATTCAATAGTTGGGTGTCACACTAAATGAGCATTTTCATTGGAAGCGTCACATTCCATTGCTGTGTAAAAAGTTGAGCAAGGCTTGTTTTATGCCGTACAAATGCCGTTAATACTTCGACACTGCCACTCTGAGGGCAACCTAGTTTATCATATTCCATAGCCATCTATCTTACTGCATTGCATCTTGGAGTAACACGCACGTTTCATATGTAGAACCTATTGTACGTCTTCAGAAAAGAGCATTGCGATTTATGACTTTTTCGGATTACAATGCTAAATCAATGCCACTGTTTCAAAGTTTAAATATACTGCCTTTCAATTTATTACTGAATTTCAAAACTGCACTGCATACTCATAATAGCACAACCACTAACTGCCCTTCGAGTTTATCTAATTTATTGCATTCCAGGAGCAATACACGCACCGGACTTAGGGGAAATTTTCTCTTACCAAAAATGCACAGTGTATATGGAAGAAGAACGTTAAACAACACCAGAGCACTCCTATGGAACAGCTAACCATTGTAAGTAAAACAAGCATTTCTTTTTTCAATATGAGTGAAATCCCATTATCACTCACCACTATTATCTGCATAAGTTTTTCATCTCGCTGGTGTACACATCTGTTTTTCTTTTTCCCTAGAAGTGTATAGCTACTATATACAATTTTTTTTGTTGCTATTACACGTGCCCTGCCTTGTATTTAAAGAGGAGTATTTATGTATATATTATTTATTTATACTTTGTCGTATTGGCGTTATGATTGTAAATAGTAATTAGCATGAATTACAACTAACCTTGAGCTAGGAATTCAGATGTCCTGTACGTTATTTCCTGTGTACTTTTCCCATTTTGAATAAACTTCAACTGAAACTTCAATCTCCAGCTTACAACGCCGCCGAGTAATAGGTTTGCGGAGCATAACATTTGGCCAAGAATAATGGTGGTTTAGTTTAACATATTTTTTCGCAAGGATTTCTCTTTCTGCTTCAAACGGTTAAGGTGATCTCGCGAAGAATGTAAACGCATCTTGGCACTCAATGAGGAGACTGAAAAGAGCCGTCTGTATGCCCGAGGAGACAACTGGCTAGACTGCTAATCGCAATGCATGATTGAGGGCTACGGCCTGTTAAACCAATTCAGCAATGTTATATTTGATTTTCTTAGAGTACAAGTTGGGAAAGCTTTTTCAATTATTAACAAAGGTATAGAGGCTTTTGTTTTCAAATATTTATTAGTGCATGTGTGCGCATCACATCCCTCTTCACAGCTCGAATATAAATGATCATCCTCAACGAGCACTGTGGGCGCACTAACTTTGTTACTTGAACTAAAACAAAAATCTTATCCTATTAGTCCTTTTTGTTTTTCTTGAAGAACGCTAAAACGAAGACGCAACACTCAGAGAGAGCGAAACAGGTACAGTAAAATTGCAGTAGAAAGGATATATCACCTTGGGCGATCCATTGTATCTAATATTGCATAGCAGCATGTGCGCAAGTGTAAGATTTTACGCTTACGGAGTTCTTGCGTCAAGTGCAGAGTAGAGTATCTCTGCAATGTCTAATTTGGTCGCAATGTAAAGCACGAAATACACACTTACAAAAACAAGAGACTACACAAGAGACTTCAGCTGAAGGTTTCTGGAGAACTGCTGTGGCTCTATGCACGCAATGTTAAACAGAAAGAAGAAAAACACTAAATCAAACAAACTAAAGATTAAGCTGAACACCTGTAGACTAATGGCAACAGAAATAGTTGTGCGTGTTATTAATATGGGCGAATTATTTATTAGTTAGGGCGAATAAATGAGGAGGTAATAGAAACGCGTCACTCTGGTACGGAAATAATGACTCAGGAAAACAAGCAACGCAGTTTGGGTGTTTCTACGAACTTAGCTAACAATTGCCGCTAACTGGCGTCAAGGTTTACGCTGGCCTAACAAGTTGTGTTTATCTTCCTTTGAAAAGATAATTTATTTCACTGGAAAAACACACCATTAGGTTCAACTATCAGGTGAATGTCTCCTTGTGGTTCAGCATTCGCTTTTGCAAACACATCTGTTTCTCTGAGGTACATAGAGAAATGAATCATGAAGTTACAAGAGCTTTCAATTTTGAAAAATATGCGCAGTTGTCTGTGAGTAAGCAAAACGAGTCCATAAAGAATACCAATTAGCTATCTTTATTACACATTATTGTAACAGTTCTCTTTTATCTTCGCAGTAATTATTCGAGGGGTCATGGCGCCAAATTCTAGAGCTTGTATTATGCCTTGCATTTCAGCTGTGTGCCTACCACATGAAGCTGTCGAAACTTGAAGGCATTCGGCGGGGTACGAAGCTCATGTGTTAGTTCGGCCTTCACAGTTCACCGCAGAGAACTCTGGGAGGACTGAGTGGTGGCGAAATGAATTTGCACGTCCAAGAACGGCTCCCTTCGGTAGCAACAGGCAATCTCGAAGGCCGTGATTTTGTGTACTGCTAACACCGGAACTTGTTACAAAAGCTGGAAATAGATCTTGGCCACTATGCGTCAGATTTTATTTACACGTTCGCCTAGGTGCTTTTCTTTTGCCTTTTATCGCGCAAGAGAAATATATGCAAACTCAATTTAACGGCGACGCTCTTGCTGGGCTGTTTGGTGCCCGAGCACGCAGCTAGAGTTAAATGTTCGATGTGGTCTAGCACTGCTGCAAAGCAGACAACGCCGTGAGAACGCTCTCCATGATTTCCTGACGTCACACATTACATGCCAGAATGGCGGTTACAATCGGCGGGACTCCTCTACAGGCACCCCTGTCAAATTTAAATTTCGAGTTACGAATGAGCGCTGATGGCAAAGTTCTTATTTTGTGTGTGTGTGTGTTTGTAACAACGTGAGGCCCTCTACTCTCATTAGCAAAATTACATTGAAAAATTTGGAAGGCATTGTCAGAGAGCCTTTAAATGTTTCACTGTTTTGCTTTGATGTTGTTTTTCAGTGTCGCAATATGTAAGAGTCAAATTCTTTCAATAAACGGTCAGTTAAAAGGCAGACTTTGTAGCCGTTCTACATTTCGGTGTCTGTGTCTTTTTCTGCTGCAGTAGACTAAGAATATATTGCAATTGGTCCATTAGATGCAATTGGTCCACCAGTTTCTACAAAAGAATTTTTTTCGAAATGTAGTTCCAGTTGTATAAGGAACTTGGACCACTGATCCCGTTCAACGTTGGTCCCACCTATAGGCAAAAAAACGTTTGAAAATATTTAGCTTTTATCTTCACAGAACCATGTTCCACGCATTTCATATTTCTGTTTACATATTAAGAACCAAATAGGAATAAGTGTGACGACATATCTAATTTTGTTGTAGCTCAAGCTGAGCAAGGGAAACTGAAAGGCACATCTGACACACACAGCGCCGTGCCAACAGGTGGAAAACACACTTCCAACAGTTCAGGTGAAAAGACATTTTTATCAGAAACAAATGTATGAAAGAATATTTCCTCACAATAAGCAAATATAGGAGCAACGCTATTCCGGATGACACTAATGCTATTTCGCTGCAACGCAGTACAATATATTCATTGTTTTGTGTACATAAGCAGTAAGAAGGGATAGAGTGCTGGTGTATATTTTTCAAGTTTATGCGGAACGCTCTTTCGGTTTTGTAAGTTGGAAATACGCAAGCAGATGAAGGAAAAGAAGCGCAAGCAGATGAACAGCGAGAGAAATAAGGAAAATCTGCACGAGAAAACTCCCAAAGGCAAAAAACTCACAGAGGGGGCTGCTGCGAGCGCTTGCTAGCGAAGAGCATGTAGCCGCACTTGCAGAGGCCCGCATTGAAGCGGAAGCCCGTGAGGCGGCAGAAGGCCCGGCAGTCCAATCGCTTGGCCGGCTCCACAGCGTGGGGCTGTTGCAGCAGCAGGAGGGTGAGCAGCAGGCAGCCCGCTGCCACGGGGCAGGCGGCCGACGAGGAACCCCAGGCACCGCGGCTCGGCATCTCCCCACTTTCGGGCACGATGACGTCTGGCTTGCTCCACGTGCCGACCCGCGCTCTGATCTGTTCCTGGGCTCGTCTTAAAACGTCGCCGCGCCGGTCAAGCGTCGCCGGTCACGGGCGCCTTAAAAAGCGCGCCGCCGAAGAGGCCGGCCGAGGCCTGGACTCCGCCCCGGCCCGCCCGGTTTGGCCGTCGATTGGCCCCCGGGCCCCGGCCGACGAAGCTCTCCCGCTCGCGCGGCTGGCCCGCGCAACGCGTGACGCGTCCGCCTAGTGCCCACGTATACGCCGAGCTTCTCTGACGTGCTTCCATGTTACGCACCGACGATGTTTGCGCGTGCGAGAATGCATAATCCATCGCCCGTCTCAAGAAGGAACGAGCCATCCGAAGAGCTGTTTTAGCGGCCGTATTTGCATGAGGGGGGGGGGGGAGGGAGAAGGGAAAACAAACCATTTATGTGGCGCGAAAACAGCCTATGACACCTCTTTGAGCTCACGGGGCGCTTGTAACGTTCGTCGTTTCAGCGCTTTTTTCTTCATTTTTGTAACTCTCGAACACTTAGGAGGAGCCGCAGAAACGTTGTCACATGTCTGCACTGTCCCTGCTTCGTGTAGCTCCAAGCTCCGCCCACTTGTTGCTATGTGCTGAACTTCTGCGACGTGACGTAGCTGCTTCGTTAGCGATAATTCTTGCGACTTTCACCGTTAGCAGCAACCTGTTCGGGCATGTGCTAAGTGCCACTAAAATTCCGGCGAGTCATGAAACATTTCATTTTTATTTGTTGTTTTATTTTTGCAATGACGACAGCTGGAAGATAAACATATTTTGAGAAATGTCGCGCACGAGCTCGCGTAGCCTCAGTAAGGTCACAGACATATTCGGGATTGGCCCGCTCATTTTTTTTTTCAAATTTCGTTCAGCGCCAATGACGTCAAAAGCTTAGGTCAAGAGCCGGAACCTGCCAGGTAACCTCAGTGTTGAGCAAAATACAGACAACCTTTTGAAAATATTAGGTTGCTATGCTCCAGTCATTATGCATCTAATAAACACTAGAAGAGTATGGCAACCAAAGCAAATTGTCCCTAACAATATGAGCCTTCTTGCTTTATGTAAAAATATTCTCTTCAGTTTAAAGATGCCGGCACATAGATAAAACAAGAAAAGGAGGTAAAATTCTCAAAGTAATATCACGGTGGCAACATAAATAAAGATTACAATTCATTGTGGAAACATTGCCAATGTGCGAGACATACATAGGTAATATTACTGATTTCAAATCACTTATATACATTGCAAGAAATCAACGCTACCTTAAGGAGAGTCTAAGGAATATCCGGACTATTACGGAAACCCTGACGGTCACGGCTTGATGCCCATGCACCTAATGACACCATGTGCCGCCAGTATCTCTTACTGCTAAATAATTATTTCTGAATCTCTTTCCATATTTCACTGGTAAGTTAAGAGCAATCTGAGTCATCTACAAACATAGTGTAATAAAGCAACTAATCGTATCGGCGAGCATAAGTAAGCGTCCGTGCTCCAGATTAATCCATACTAGGAACAGCTTATATTCTTAATACGGCTTCAAAGCTTCAGAAGTAAATATCCGGCGTGCAGGTATTTGGGTAGTCGGGAATAATAACCCAATCAAAGAGCAGGAAAACTCCAACAAAATTTTCTTTATGAATCCGACGTTCTAGAGTTCAACTCGCTCCTTCTTCAGGGGCGAGACGGTGGGGGGCGAGAAGAGCTTATGTGCCCCTGGGGTGCATTTGGCAAGCATTCTCAGATCATGAACAGCAGGTTGCCATTATCCCTCAAGAGAAAAGTGTATAACAGTTGTATGTTACCAGTACTCACGTACGGGGCAGAAACCTGGAGGCTTACGAAAAGGGTTCTACCTAAATTGAGGACGACGCAATGAGGTATGGAAAGAAGAATGAGGGGTGTAACGTTAAGGGATAAGAAAGCAGCAGATTGGGTGAGGGAACAAACGCGAGTTATTGACATCTTAGTTGAAATCAAGAAAAAGAAATGGGCATGGGCAGGACATTAATGAGGAGGGAAGATAACCGATGGTCATTAAGGGTTACGGACTGGATTCCAAGGGAAGGGAAGCGTAGCAGGGGGCGGCAGAAATTTAGGTGGGTGGATGAGATTAAGAAGTTTGCAGGGACGGCATGGCCACAATTTGTACATGACCGGGGTTGTTGGAGAACTATGGGAGAGGCCTTTGCCCTGCAGTGGGCTTAACCAGGCTCATGATGATGATGATGATGACCTGCCAGCTGAGTGGGAACCGGGATGGGATCAGCAAGTAGGCAAGCACATGTCTTCATGAATTCAAACGCTTTTTCATCAAGACTCCGCTGTACGTTACGATCAGCCTTTTGCTAAGAATGCTTTCCTACGAAAGGGCATAATCTACGGACATTGTCTGAAATGTTTATTGTAGTACTATTTACGGAAAATCGTTGAAGTTTTGACGCACATCAATGACCTGTCACTTGCTATTCGGAAAACATCGAATGACTGGAGCAAGTTGTTTACTCTCCAATTCATATATATATATATATATATATATATATATATATATATATATATATATATATATATATATATATATATATATATATATATATATATATATATATATATATATATATATATATATATATATATAAACGAGAAGAAAGGGGGTTAACCGAGGGACGCGATATTTATTAGTCATATAATGAGAAGCCAACAAACACTGACACCAAGTACAACATAGCGGAAATTGCATGTGCTTAATAAATGAAATAAAGTAATGATAAATTAATGGAAAATAAAGTGGATGAAAAAACAACTTGCCGCAGGTGGGAACCGAACCCACAACCTTCGCATGTCGCGTGCGATGCTCTACCAATTGAGCTACCGCGGCGGCGTTTCCCCATCCACTTTCTTGGGTATTTATGTGTACTAGTAGAACCCTGGGTGTGTTAGCCAGCGCCCCCACTCACAGACCTTGGCGGCGGACGTGGAACGTCTTTTTTGCCGCAGGCGTCACGAGAACGTGATCTTTTCGGGTGAAGGCAACTGGTCAATAAACCCACATATGCTACCTGAAGGCATCAATGTTGCCAGAAACTAATTAATTGCCAGAAACTAAATAATTTCCATTAATTTATCATTACTTTATTTCATTTATTAAGCACATGCAATTTCCCCTATGTTGCACTTGGTGTCAGTGTTTGTTGGCTTCTCATTGTATGACTATATATATATATATATTTATATATATATATATATATATATATATATATATATATATATATATATATATATATATATATATATATATATATATATATATATATATATATATATATATATATATATATATATATATATATATAAACGCGATGGCTTTAAGTAACGAACCATCGGCCCATTTTCATCACTAACAGCAGTTGTAAGCTTTAATAACACGTGATCACGACCTGAATTTAATTTATAATTTTCTACCTGAATGGAGCATTCCATTATTCTTATTTGCACAACTTTCGGCAACAGATATCAACGAGCACGCGGCTTGTGTCGTCCGTGCTTGAATTAGCGCCAGTTTTGTGACCTAGCTTGAAGGCTTAATGTTTCGGTTTTGGATTTACCATAAAACATGTGGCAATACTTCTCACGGAAAGATGTTACGTATACTTGATTGTATTATTGTTTCATCGCATATTACAGCGAAGCTTTACCTGGAGAGCCAGTTCGTTCATAGGTCCGTCCGTCATCTGTATGCCGAAAACTACTGTGGCGCAACCCCATGAGCATGCGAGAGAAAAAAAAAAGGAAAAAGGAGGCGCACGATTCGTTGCGTCACATGTGACGTCATTACTCTCCGTCGCAGCCGAGCGCGAGCGAAGCAGTTTGTCTACGGCTGCGAAATGGGCGGGCCACGCGTCGTATACACTCCTTAGGAGCAAGCAGCTTTCGATCAGCAACGCAGCGAGCAGAATGGGGAAAGATCTTATCTACGCCGTGCCTATGCTGCAGCCCGGGCACAAGAACATGCCCGTGCAGCCGAGCGCAAGCAACAGTTGCGTACCGAAGATCCGGCAGCCTACGGAACCATCGTGTAATGAACCGCCGGGATTAACCCAGTGATAAGCACTGGGGCCGCGGGTTTCAGCTTCACTGGCTAACCAGTGGTTGAGCTGGGATCTTATTCCGTGGATTGTGGCTTACCTTAGGCAGGGGGAGTACTTTGTACATATTTAGCAGTGTGATACAGATATGCAGCCGTAACCTCTGGCGTAGCCGAAGGAACTGTAGTGGAACCGCTACTACATGTTTTAATTATTTGCGGTTAACTTACCGGATTTAAATCTTGATCGGGTATCTCGCTGTTGGCGGATGATCGTTTTGTTGTTAAGAAATTATATTGCTAAGATCACTGTGTGGTGGAAAAATAATTTACATTACATCGATGATTAATGCATACGCTGGAACACAGAATTGAGCACTGCAACACGGTCCTGTTCCGTATAACAAGCAACTTGGCACTTATACTTATTAACACAAAACCGCGACGCGCTACAGCTGAATCAATACAAGTAGCCGAGCGCCACCTTAAACAACAACAACCCGCCGGAGTGACTTAGCGGCTATGGTGTGGCATTGCTAAGCACGAAGACGCGGGATAAAGTCCTGGCTGCGGTGGCCACTGTTATATGGGGGCGAAATGCAAGAACGCACCTGCCCCGTGCATTGAGGGCACATTGAAGATCCCCTGGGAGTAAAAATTCTGGAGCCCCACTTCGGTGTCCCTCATATTGAAATCGTGGTTTTCATGTGTAAAACTTGTGAATTCAATTATTTCATTCACCATAAGCCAACAAAAAGATAATTTTCGTGGTCAAGAAACATATACGCTGTTTGTTCGTGGGCACAAAAAAGATGTGGCTTCTTCCGAGAAAACTTCAAATTACGCCGCCTAGTGCTCACCTTCTCACATAGAACGTTTGTGTCAGAGCAAAGCTTGAATATGCCGTGATGCTTTGGGCGCCACGCAGTGATGGCGACATCAGAAGACTCGAGAATGTTCACAGAGAGACAGTGGGGGATTTTTTTGAATAAGTACGGAACACATCACTCACCATTAAGTTGTGCGTCTGCGCAGCATTCTCTCTCTAGACAGCAGACTAGCTCTTTCCCTAAGTGTGTTTACGGAAATATTAAACTTACCGTCTGAACAAGTGTAAACCCCCACCTAAATAGGAACACTCGGAACAACTAGGACCATGATGTAGCACTGGCTCCTATTTTCGCCGGTACAAATACGGTTAGGTACAGTTTTTTTTTCATGGCTATATTGCGCTTAGTTTTGCGCTGACGATATTAGGTGAAGGACAGGACGTGGACCTAGGTAGCGCATACTACCAGCTGTTTATTACTGTTAAAGAGCGCTTGTATACAAGGAGATATGACGCGGGGGGAGGGGGCAGATATAAAAAGATATGACAAGGTGACGACCTGTGATCATGGTTCGGGCAAGGCATACATCGTTCACTCGCACCCGTTCGCCCTGGCAAACTCGACCTCAGCTTCGATAAGGGCGATGGACGCAGTGCTTCCGCACATCTCTTTACGCACATCGCCATATCTCTTTGTATATAAGCGCATTCTTTAACAGTAATAAACAGTTGGTGGTTTGCGCTACGTACGTCCCCGTCCTGTCCTTCACTTAATATCGTCGGTGTAAAACTAAGCGCTATATAACTATGAACGTTCACCAACTAGCCCCCTTCATTGCTTTACAAAACAGTTTCTTTCCTGAACTTGTCTTTGATTGGAGTGAATTACCTGCAAGTATTTTTGATAGCAATGATTTTGTGCACAAACTGGAGCGTCAATTTCCCAGGTGGTAAATATACTGCCATTTATACGTTATTTACTTTATTTCCTTCCATTGCTTGGTTGTATCCTTGTTATTCTGTTTTGTATTGAAAGACGGGAAGCTCCTCCAGCTTGGACATGAGCAGTGTTTCGCAGTATGTGTAAAATAAAATAAGACTAACTATTTAATAAAAGCAGGGCAATGTCATGAGCAGTTTTGACGATATAGTAAGCACAGCAGAGGAATGTCCATATTAAACTCTTTAATACTCACGAAAGCCACGAAATCTTCATTGGAAATATTGAAAATCAGGAAATGCGAGTTTTCTTGCAACAGCGATCGTGTTAAATGGGCCTTAGAAGAAATGTCCAGGGGCAAACCGACCCGAGAAAATGGAGCAGCAATCCCTTTGAGCATAAATGGAGGCAAAATTATTCTTCGAAGAACTAGTGACCCTTTATTCTCAGAGAATCGAGACCTCTAGGAAGAAAGTTCGAAGAATGTCGAAGTTGTAATAACCCATAGAAAAGAAAACGTTAAAATTATATGAGCAAGTATAGGCTCATTAGCTTACTTTTTGTCTTGCACAAAATATCTGACAACGTGATTTCCATTGAAATAACGGCAATATTGAACTTCAGTTTATCCAGAGAGCAAGCTCGCCTCATGAAGGAGTAGTCATCGATGGATCACATCCATGTCATCAATCTGGTAATCCAGGAACCGGCGTAGCACAACCAACTTCTGTATATGGTTTTCATAAATTACGAAAAGGAATTTGATTCAGTGCAAATACCAGCAGTCATAAAGGCTATGCGTAACGGAGGAATGAATGTCTTAGCAAATACCTGTAAACATTCCGGCGTCTTCATCACCATAATAATCATAGGCAGCCTATTTTTGTGTCCACTGTAGGGCGAAGGCATCTCCAAGCGATCTCCATTTACCTATATCGTCCACTATCTCATTCCAACTTGTACCTGCAAATCTAATTTCTTCACCTCACTGAATTTTTTTCCTTTCTCTAGTGCGTTTTACATCCCTTGGCATCAATTGTGCAACTTTAATGGTCCACTGGTTAGCTACCCACGCAGCAAATGGCCTGCCAAGCTATATATATTTTTTGTCTTTATGTGAACCAGAATAGCGGCTACCTGTGTTTGCTCCGGATGCACACGGCGGTCTTCCTGTCTCTTAACGTAAAGCCTAGCTTTTTTTTCTTTCCATTGCTCTTTCCATGGTCCTTAACTAGTGCTCGAGCTTTGTTAACCTCCAAGTTTCTGCCCCATGTCTCAGCGCCACTACAATGCAATGATTGTACACTTTTACTATCAACGAAAGTGGCAAGCTACCAGTCAGGATTTGGTAATGCCTGCTATATGCACTCCAACCGATTTTTATTCTTCTGCAAATTTGCTTCGGATGGTCAGGGTCCCCTTGTATAGTAACTGACCTACATGAGCGTACTCCTGTACAGACTCTAGAGGCCTGCTGGCGATGGTGCCAGCCTATTGAACAATACCTTCGTATACTGCATAATAATCTTCAAACCCACTTTTTGAGTTAACGTGCTCAATCGTTTCTTACAACTATTCTCTGGTGTTGCTGAACACGACAATGTCATCTGCAAACCTAAGGTTCCTGAGGTACTCGCCATTGATCCTCACTCCTAGGCCATCCCACTCTAACAGCTTGAATATTTGAACGCATGCAGTAATTACATGCAGCATGCATTAATTGCAGTAAGCATACAGTACTTGCAGCAATTGTCTATCTTTGCCTGACCCCATTTACGATAGATAATTTTCTACTTTTCTTGTGGAGAGCCACGTATCTGTGGAAACTTTCTAGACATTTCCCAAGATATTCACATATGCTTCGCACACTCCTTCATTAGGCAATGCTTACATGACTGCTGGTATCTTTATTGAATCAAGTGCATTTTCATAATCGATGAAAGCCATATATACACATTGATTGTACACGCAGATTTTTTAATTGCCTGATTGATTGCATGGAGCTGATTGAGATTTGAATATCCCTTCCTGAATCCAGCCTGTTGGTTGACTGAAGCCAAGTGTTGCTCTGATTATATTGGCAATTCCCTTTATGAATGTTAAATGCAATAATGCAAGCTAATGGATATCTAATGGTTCATTCCTTAACTTCTCCTTTGTTATAGATTAGCATAATTTTGACATTATCCCCGCTATTTGTTACACTTGAAATCGTGAGGCTTTGCGTATAAAGGGCCGCGAGCTTTTCAGGCATGATATCTCCTTCATCTCTCATTAAATGACCTGCTATTCCAGCATCTCTGGCCAATTTTTTCTAGGATGGGTCTTTCTAACTTAGGCTAGTTATTTAAGGAGCATCGGTACCCTGTTAATGACAACTTCCAATGAATGTAACAAGGCTGCTCTGGGTACGGTGCACAAGTATTGAAATCATGCGCTGCTTTTCGAATAACATCGAAATTGCTGATGACGTTACCCTGTTTATCTTTCACTGCAAACATCATGCTTTTTGTTATGCCGACTTTTATTCTAGCTGATCTCATGCTGCAGCTAAACTTGACTGCTTACTCAGTCTTTCCCACGTTTTAATTTCGAATACCTTTTAATTTGTATTGACAATTCTATACTGATTTTCATGTTTTTCAGCAAAACATTTCATGTTTTCAGCGCTGTTTTTTCTTTATGTTTTATTGTTTGTTTATTCTGTTCTTTATTACTTGGGAGCGGATGCCTACTGGTTGCCTTGGTTCCTTACCTCCCGCTTAAATTGCTGCTTCTGAAGTTAGTCTAGTTACGGCCTCATTCATTACCTATATGTTATCTTCATTTTGTTCATCAGGCTGCTTTTTTTCATACTTTTGCATTGATGTCCCCCATGACAACAGTACACCGAGTTTGTACATTTCCCATTATTAATCCAACATATTCGTAAAGCTCTTCTATTTCACCGTCATAATGACTCGAAGTTGGAGCGTTAGCCTGTGCTACCTTTAATCTATGTCTCCTATTTAGTCTTACTGTGATGACTGCTACCCTCTAATTAATGCTCTTGTATTCAGAAATGTTGTCTCCGATGTCCATGTGGATTAGAAATCCTACTCCACATTTTCTCTTACCTGGAGAGCCTGTGTAGCAGAGAACATGGCCTTAAATAAGCACTGTATGAGGTTCAACAGTTCCTCTAACCTAACTAAGGCCAATAATATCCCAAGCAATGCCTGATAATTCCTCAAAGAGCGCTGCTAAGCTAGACTCACTCGAGAGGGCTCGCTGATTGAACTTTGCCAGGTTGAGTTTCCAGTGGCGGCTTGTGAGGATGCTGTGACTCTTAACACCCTCTGCCGCGTCACTGGCCTAATCGCTGCGTTGGTCAGGTGCTCCGCAGCCGTTGAGGACTGAGGGCTGTGACTTAATTGTAGCAGCCATGAAAGAGGTAATGGTGGAATACTGCACCAGGGAGGCAGGTTACTGTTCTGGTGAGGGAGTGTTCCTGTTTTTTTGTTCAAGCGCAGCGTGTCTTCCTAATTTGGTTGTACCTAGACTAGTATAGTCGCAGGGGCGTTTGGTAATTTTTGTGCCGATATCAGGCGACACTCCAAGCACGAATGTAGTGGACTGGACGAGGATTCGAACTTATGGCCTTCATATTGAAGGCCTGGTGAGCTACCTTTTCTCCACGCCACCACTAAGATGCTGCGCAATATTTTATCATGCTGATATATTTTCACTTAAACGCCTTTAATGCAGAGCTACATTTTTCGAACGGCATTTGTGCGGCCCTTTGAGAGCTGCAAGTGAACGAAGCATGCCATTCATGTGGCTCCAGATTTCAACCAGCCGACAGGCGCACTTCAGAACGTGCATCAGAAATTTATAAAAAATCGGTTTTCCAGCGTGCCATTCAAGGTTCACCGATATCTGCTATATTGTAATGCGTTTGATATGCCCTATCAAGGGAAATGGGGCGGCCTTTTCGTCTCCGCCATTCCGACGCATGTCAGCCACTTCAGCACTTACAAAACTGATCGTGAGCAGCGAGCACTGCATCTGGAATGCGCGCATGTGCAAGAAGCAGTGCTGCTAAGTCTAGGGAAATTTCACTGGATCTAGGGGTTGTAGTGGTTGTTTAGCGAAACGAGAAGATTTGTCAGAATCCAGCGCAATTCCGCACTACGGTATTGAAACGGTGCTAATGTGACATCGCCTTTCGATTTTGGTCACCGAGGATTACGTTCGCATTAGAATGCGAACTATGATTCTTGATATACAGCCGTGCAATGAATTCCTCTCGCGCAATGAACGACAGGGTGTGGATGCTCTTGGACCTTTGGCCAAGTACTGGTACTCTAACTGTTCTATTCTTGCATGTTACCAGGCTGACGATGTCTGTGCACTCTGAATGAAGTAATTTTCTGTAACAGTCGACAGAAACATATGCTGGAACAGCAAGCAAAGCCGTGCGGGTAAATCTGGGCAATGCGGTCACGGGGCTTGATTACTTTTCATAATCCAGTTGCAGGTTTTTTGCTACACACGATTCAGAGCTGTATGATATTTATACCCACTTTTCATTAACATGAGCATGAAAACTGGCACTCCACCACTACCGTAATTCATAGCGCCACAGCTCCAGAGCTACCTTAATATGGTAGCTACCTCAGCTATCGCCACAGACTCCATAAATACGGTAATTTTCCACAAGAAAAGCGGGAAAATACCTATCAAGGAAAGGATGAGCCAAACAGACAGAATCTATCCAATGGTATTCACTGCATGCTTAGAAGAACTATTCAAGCCGATGGATTGTTAATGATTAGGAGAGATGATCAACAGCGAATATCTGTCAACCTAAGGTTTACAGTGACCTTTTCCTGTTCAGCAATGGTTGCAAAGAATTTCAACAATTGAGTTAGTGCCTCAGGGGAGAAAGTGTAAGAGTAGCATTGAAGATCATTATGGAGAAAGCAAAGGTAAAATTTCACTGTCCCACAATAGAACGATAATTTGTAATTCTGATGATCATCTAGATGATTTCGTGATGAGTCTGTAGAATCGGTGAAATTCTCTAAGCCAATTACTCGAAGATGACCCTAAGCATGCGCAATATATTCACAGAATAGAAATGGGTCGATCCGTGTAGAGTAACCATACCAAAATTATGGCTGACAGCCTAGCACTAATCCTAAAAAAAACTGCATTGATTGCATTCTACCGGTGCTAACATATGGAGTAGAAAGTAGCGGTAAGGAAGGAAACTTCAGAATAAATTGAAAACCGCGCAAAGGGCGATGGAACGAAAAAATTAAAAGCCTGACCATAAGAGGCACGAAGAAAGTAGTGTGACTTAGAGAACAAGTGATAGTACCCGAGAATATAGTTCACAATAGGGACAATGAAGTTAGTTGGGCAAGACATGTAATACATATGGCAGATAACAGGTAGTTTACTAGTGGTACAGATTGGGCACGATGAGAAGGGAAGAATAAAGGACGACGGAAAAGAAGCTTGCCGTGGAACAAAACGAGAAAAATTGCAGGCATAAATGAGGGCACGCTGGGCAACAAAACACATACTTTCAGTTTGTTGGGAGGCCCCCTCTCGCACTCGACATAAATATATTGATCACAATGATGGTGACCACATACAAATGCCATAGGCATTTGTATGTGGTCATGTATGTGTGTATGTATTTGTAGTTTGTAAGTAAGTTTTGGAGTTGATGCACTGTGAAGAGATGCCTTGGTATTTTTTCTTTTATTTTTGCCTGTTTCAGTCTTCTCACCTTGGACTAGCCGCAAACTACGCGCTCTCATTTCAAATTCCTATGTTGCTCGCGCTTATTCCGTATTGTACGATAATAATTTGCTTAGTTAGCGAATGACAAACCGCGCTTTGCTTGAGCAGCAGGCGAATCGTCTGCACTGCAAGACAAAGCCCAAACTGTTCCTGCGAAGCTGCAGCAACTCAGACTTCCTGCTTGACTGTACCGACGCGAAACGTCTCTTCTGTGTCGGCTGGAGATGGAAGTTCCTGTCACGAAAGCTTTCTCAACAGTAATTAGAAAGGCTGACAGTTCTGCATGTGATGTCTGCGGCTGCGAGGAGAACGTTGACTGCCTATATTGACACTGTCCCCAAGTTGAAGCAGAAATGAATTCGATGTGCAACGTATTCACGAAACTGGATGATCATCCTCTGAGTGAACAGAAAATACTACAGCACCGACCGCGCTTATCTTTGGCTCAGAAGGCAGAGAACGGACTTTTGTGCCTTCTCAGCCCGTCTGGCTTGGGCGAGGGCTTTGTCTCTGTAGTGCTGTCTGCGCGCGTCTCTCTATCCCTCTGTCTCTCTCCCCTCCTTTTTATTCCTCTTATTCCTTCTCCCAGCGCGCTGTAGCCAACCGCACTATTTACTGGTTTACATCCCTGCCTCATTTCCTCTCTCTCTCTCTGACCCATCGCAATATCACAGGACGCATCACAGTGCTTTATAAAAAAGCAATTTGAATTGGAAGATTACATATACGAAAAACGCAAAGGTTGTCAACAAAATAAAACACCTTTTATTAGTAAAGGCGTCGGTACTTCAGATAAAGCAGCCATGGTATGTTAGCGTCTTATATTAGTAGAACGCGTATGTATCAGGGTATTATAACATAAATGATGCGTCACATAATTCCCTTCCATCTTTCGAAATTGGCTAATCTGCGCAAGGAATTTCCATATGCGATTGCGTTACTGTTATCCTCACCCCTCCTTCTGTAACTCTAACAAACCAGTGGTCACCTGTGATACGCATTACGCTGCCAGCTTGACTTCATTTGTGCGGTCGTCTGTTCGGGTTGTTGCCTTGTGTCCCATGTATTAACACTGTTTGTAGCAATTCCTTTCTTTGGGTTGTTCCCAAATGTAATACCGTTTGCTACTCCAGTTTCCACTACTCCATAGTGCTGACGCCGTATGTCTAGCCAATACGAAAATAATTTTTATATAATCTGGCGAATAACGGAAAACGCAATAGGTTTAATTTACTAGAGATACCTGTTTGTCATTTATGGAGGTTTTTATTTATTTTAAGCCACCTGAAGCCGGTGGTGTGAAGCGCCACCTCAGCTAACACAAATTACTTCTAGTCGACGCTTTTTGCACATGTGAGTATCGACAAACTTGCAGAGATCAGGACCATTTGTGTATTCATTCGTCACGAGCACTCAGACGAAACGGGTAGCAAAAGGCACAAATTGCGAAAAGGTGCGGCACTGAGGCCTGGAAGACAATACTATGCGACATGTGTTGAATGTCTATAATTTATTCATTCATAAAATTTGGCTAACTTGAACTTATTTTCCTGGCCTCTTTTGCAGAGATTAGGTCTCCTTTCGTACGTAAAATACAGGAAACACCAATGTGCCGAAGGACGCCTTCAAAGAAGTGAGCACATTTAGTCTTGTATAATGACACGAATTCTAGACAACTACTATTTTTTTAGCATTTTTTTCGAACGGTGGAGAAAAAATATGAAATCCAGAACTGATGTTCTTTTAAGCTTTGTAAGTATTATAGGTTAAATATAGGCACGCGTTCAATAATGACTAATGCCGGGCAAGTGTCTCAAGCTCCTAAGAAATTGCGGAACTGGCAATCGAGCCCTGTAATTTTACAAGCTTCCGGAGGTAGATGAAACGACCTAAGCTCGAGGTACGCACATTTAGACGTCCCTTATGGGTCGTTTGACGATGCGCGCCACATTGCTTGCAAAGAGAATGGCTTTTTGGGTCTCGGAGTTCAAGATGACGGCAAAGCGAAGGATGTCCTCGCGTATATCGTGAAAACGCGGGCTTTAATTGAAACGCATTGCGTGACATTAAGCTAACAAAACAAAGGGTCACTGCGTCAGCAGATAAATGCTCCTATTATTGCCTAAAGAAACAGTATGCCACTGCGGATATTTCGTCCGTCTGGGTGGGAGATAAATTTTGCGCTGGTGCGAAATAATTTGCTCAGGGTTTCTCTTGCGCCCTTAAAACATTAAAAAATAAGACAAATGCCATTTTATAATCCAACTGACGTATTATACCTACGAGTGGTTATATTCAACATATACAACCAGTGGCATACACAAAAGTCTGCTAGAGATTCATATATGTAGCGCCTAAAGTGTCAGCATTACATCAACTAGACTAGTCAAAAACAGTCAATACAACGAAAAAAAAAGAAAGATGAGTCACTGCGCATAAAGCAACACAAAGACATATCAATCAGCGTATAGTGGGGACTTTCTCTCAAGTAATCAGCTCAATGACGTTTGTGGTGTCATTAGAGTGTGTTATTTGAGATTTCTTTTTGCGGTGATCATAGTGACCATCCTGTTTTAGTAAATGCGTGTGCCGTGTGAGTGACGATATCAGCGTCAGATCAGTGCTGTTTTCACGTTAATGACATCGTATTAAACGGTAAGGGTGCAGAACAATTGTCGTAAAAGACGCTAAAAATGTTTCTGAATTGGTATGCTGTGGTCATAGGCAAGCTGCTCGAAGCATTTAATCAAGATTCTTGTATCTGACATAGTAACCAGTTTGGTGAAGTGCATTTTGCGAGCACAACACTACACAGCATCTAATATTTTACGTCCATGGGCAATTGTATGGGGATGTGTAAAAACTATTTTTAAATTAAAGTGTCGCGTTATGTACGAAAAAAAAAGCACCGCATTTTCTTAAGTAGACACGTTATTTTTAGACTCGTTTGCAATGGTAGTCGGGGATGAGAGCAAAATATGTTGGAAAATAATTGTGATAACACGACGTTGCGCCACCAGCTTTTGTTGGTAATGTTTTTTCTTCGTCAGAGTATTGTAACATCTAATTTTTCAAAAGACGTGCTTAAACGCGAAGCGAAGTCATGTTGATGTTGACGACTTATAAAGAAATGCTAGTTTTGGCTAGCTTTGTATTCTTGTCGCTTAGTTTTCCTCGCAGTGAAGTAGCTTAGTGGGTTAAATTTCCTTAAAGTATAGGATCCTATGATAGGCTTGCTGTGAGTTTTGATGTTGGCCACTATTAATCCTTGAGGTTGCACAAGCAGTGTGAGGGCATGCTAGGTTGCCAAGTAGCGCTGATGCCTATCTAGGCGCGCAGAAAGTCTGGCTATTGGTGCTATCACGTGGAGCTCGTCATAATTGTATTTCAAGGGTCATCACAAGCAAATGATGCAACCGCTTGACGTTCGCCCCTATAAACCCATGCGCGTATATTGCGGGGTGCTCGCATGGTCTCATCCATCAACAGTCTTAGCACGACATAAAGAATGCTTATGCTAATGCTAGTCATTTGGACATCATTCATACTTTTTGTTGGATTCGTTGCCGTGAGGAATTGTAAACATTTCGGAGACATTCCTTGCTAACCGCACAGCTGGCAACCGTGTGTCCACCAAGGCGATTCGTTCATCGTCAACCTGGTGAAGGTTTCATGCGGCTGTGTTGGCTCTCCCAATATTCAGCCTGAAACTGATTCCCCTCACTTGAACTCAAGGGAGCGTGCTGTAGATACAGAACATCATACCGTTTAAGCAATTGAGCGAGACACTTTATTGCTAAAGTCACTCTATAGTAAAAAGAACAAAAATTTATGATCTCTCCAAAACTTCCACTGCTTTTGTGGCATCTGGTATCACTGTATGTATCGTGTCACTTTGCTATGGCGTTCAATTGCAAAAACGAGCAAAAAAATGACATGACAAAGACTGTACGACTACGCAGGGACAATGAAGGGATGAAGATGAAGGAAAGACGTCGATGGAACAGCGAAGGCACTATTATAATGGCGGCATGAGGACAATAGGATGACCACGAGCCTATGACATAAATGGCGTGATGATGACAGCATGACTAAGACGGTATGGGACCGGATGCGTGACAGCGCCTGTTTGATGACCACGTAACAGCGACGATAGCTCAACAATGGCGCCTGAATATCACGGCTGAATGGCAACGGCATAATTACGATAGAATATCCCCATGCAACGCCGAAGACAGCACGAGGATGGCAGCATGGCGAGATGAGATGAGATTTCTGAAGGGATGACAATGGTAAAACAATAGAGTGACATCGACGGCATGACGACAGTGTTACATTGACGGCTATATCACGGTAATGGCGTGGCAACGGCGGTATGAAAGCAGTCGAATGATGAAGGGAGTTATGACGATGTAAAGACCACGACGGCCTCACCTCGACGGCATGACAACTAATGCATGACGTCTGTGTGAAGAATAAGGCGTGAGGACGACGGCTGGCTCAGAGTCAGATGACAAAATTTGAATGATAACGATGCCGCGACCACGACGGAATCAGGACCACGAGCACGGTTATGTGCCCAAACGATTACACTTCTTGGGCTAATGAGGAGCGTATGAGTTTTGACATCGAGGTCATGACCACGGTCCGATGACGAAGCTGGAATTACGGCGATGGAACGACTACGACGGCGTCACGACTTCGGGCACACACCTAATTGAACAAGATGGCAGAAAACTTTAGAGACTGGGTCATCGTAAGCGGATAGATAGATTAGATAGATAGATAGATAGATAGATAGATAGATAGATAGATAGATAGATAGATAGATAGATAGATAGATAGATAGATAGATAGATAGATAGATAGATAGATAGATAGATAGATAGATAGATAGATAGATAGATAGATAGATAGATAGATAGATAGATAGATAGATAGATAGATAGATAGATAGATAGATAGATAGATAGATAGATAGAAAATACTTGAAATAGGCAAAGAGTGCTATTCGAATTAAAATCCAGGTGGAACGAACCTTGGTTGATGTTTTGGAAGCTATAGCTTGGTGTTATGACCTGAGACGCGCTGCAGATTTCAGTGACGAACGCGCCCCGTAGCCACCTGCACACGTCAGTATTAAAACGAGTTCAATCTCAAGACACGACGCACCTGATATTTCAAGAATGCGCCACGACGCAATAGCACATGGCGCGCGGTTAAATTCTTCTTGCGAATGATTGCCTCTTAACCCCTAGAGAGGACAGGCAAAAAGCGGGTGGTTTAACAAGTGTTACTATACAGATTGTAACCTAAATAGGACTTAGCATATCAGAGCATAATTTTGGATATGAACGCGTGCTGCAACTGTTCTTCCAGTTACTTTTTAAACAAAATACCCTTTTATGCATTGAAGCAGAGAAATAACTGGAACGCCCATGTGTTTCGTCCCGCACGTTGGGAAATATTATCGCGAAAGTGGTGTCATGCTGGAAGATTGTTTCAAGTGGATGCGTCTTACAAGGTCACCGGATACAATTCCGAAATTGATATATGTGTCGTAAAGCAACTAAGAAGTCAATTAGTGAATTTCAGTAATGCATTCCGTTGTTTCCATTCCTGCTGCTAGGAATGGCGGCCTCTTCGAATATTCCAGCTCAACGACAAAAATTATGCTGTCTGCCACAGGTGATTCTTCAAAATTTCGTAAAACTCCAAAATGGACTCCTCCTTTCTTGCTCCGTCCACCTTCAGCAAGGTGGACGGAGATTGGCGTTGGCTTTTAAGATTGGCGTTCAAGAAAGCCGTTCATGCGCGCAATTTTTTCATGTTGTTCCCTTGACATAACAAGTGTGCCATTAGGCTCTACCGATGATGAATAGCCAGTTATTTTCAGTTTATCTAGGGGATTAAATCATTGCTAGTCTTGGATAACAGTGATTTATTTGAAGCACTATTATTGGTAAACCATGCATGGTTTATTTATGCCTATGTTTGTAAGGCTATTCGTTGGGCTTTCAAGCACGGTCAAGTTCTGTCCACTGCTTACTAGAATGCATCTTTTGTACACCTAGAAAAAAGTGACATTCAACAGGCGGGAGGAACGCCTCATGTCTGAGCTCATTCCCGCCATTTTCTCGCTAACACAAACATTATAATCCCAACAGGCGCTTCGTCATATAGACTCAGCGCTGTAATAAATGAGTGATTAGAGGATAGCAGCTGCGAAACACTCATCTATGTATAACGTCTTATGACTGAAGATGAGCGCCGTTAGGCCCAAATTTACAAGGAAGGTACTTCGCTTCGGGAAGAAGCCCACCGACGTCCTGAAACCTCGTGCACAAGGAAAACACACGCGTTTGTACTCCTGTGACATTGCACGTATATCGCCATGACTGCGACTCGACATGACTGCGTATGATGCACTCTTTAGAGCACTGGTTGATCACCAAGCACCCACCTACATTGAGCTGAAAAAGCAATTGTCGATACAGCGAGCTACTACGACCTGTCTAACAACGAAGAAGTTCAGAGGAATGAGGCTCGAAATGACAGACACCGTAGAACAAGAACTGAGGCTGGACAAAATGTTTCGGCAAGGGTACTTGTCTTCGCCAGCGCAGCAACTGCCTTCGAAAGCAGCGTTTTTTATGTACATGCACGCACAACTCCCTTTTCCGCTCCTTCAGTGGCGAAGGAGGAGGATAAGGCATTGCGTAGGATAAAAGAAATGAAAGCGCTTAAAGAAATCTAAAAAAAAGAAATCAATTTGAGGTGAAGGGGAGCTTATTTCCTTTCCCTCACCCTTTTCAGTCTGGTAGTCTATAATTATCCACTAATAATACTGATATGAATATTATTAGGGAAGGTCACCAGTGTACCACCACTGCTGCAATAAACCATTGCAAGCCCTTCTTTGTATGTCGGATGTAATTGCATGTAGGAGACCATAGAGCGCGTAACAGTCCTCAGTTTTTTTTACCTGCTCGGACGCTGAGAGTATATCGAAAAGCAGATAGCTTTAGACATGTTTCTTCCAGTTGTAATCATCCGCAACGCAATCGTTTTCCTGACGCAGCTGTGAAGGTGTTGCTTCTGCAAAGTAGGCACAAACGACTATCCGCGCCTATATCACAAGCTCTTGAAAAGCGCCTACGCCCCATGTAACATTTTGAAGAGACTAAAACTGAAGGCTGCTTTATTAGTAACAAAGACAGACTGGAGCCGCAGCTCTCAGGCATAGGCTTCCTTGGCATATGCGAAGAACTCGCTAGGCAAAATCGCAAAACCAAATTTTGACCGAACACACAAGACCTCCTTTAAGCAGGCGACGGAAGCACTGCGGGGATATATTACACGACAGAACAGGAAACGAACTACGCCGGGTTGAACTTATGAACTAGTGGCGTACAAGGTTGAACCACGTGACTTTACCACGTAAGAACGGGGCACACCTAACAGTTGAAACCTGTCCCAATTTCAGAGGGCGAAGAGCGAAGTGGACAGGGTGCTTCTCGCAACAAAGATCCTCCCGCCGATCCGTCAGCGTGCTGAGAGATTGGCCAAGTTAGAAAAGCATAGATAATGTTTGTGGCCCGCTTAGCAATGACACAGCAATTGCAGGAGCCACTCAAAAAGAAAAGAAAAAAACATGCTGCCGCACATGTTTGGTATTGTCCAGATATAAACATTATTATGAATAAAAGATTTGAAGTTAGCGTATTGCTTCAGGCTTCGTTCTTGCCTACGCTAGCCCTAATTTGGACGGTATCGAACTTTTTCGGCTTGTTCTTCTGGAGCAATTTCATTGCTGTGCTGATTTAATAATAGCGAAATTTGAAATATTGAACCTAAGTTGGAAGCAGAAAGGGCAACCACAAAGCTTTCGTTCGGAAACTTAAGCATTAGGAATCACTAGCCATTTGTAAAACGTGCAAAATTACCTCTACGCCGATCTCAAAAGATAAAAAAGGCACTAAAAAATTTGAAGACGCAATCCACTCCGTGAAGGTAGATCGCCAGCGAAGCGTTTGGCATCCACTTAACCTACTCTAGCCTAACGAATGAAATGAGTGCGCCGTAAAATACAGTGTATAACCATTTATTTCACAATGATATTCATGAAAGCTTTATCATCGCTGTGGTATACACTGAGGTTTGAGTTCCCACGTTCTTCGCCAACGTTAGGTCGACGCACGAGTCACAGATGGTGGTTGCTAGTTTATTTTCTGTGTAACACTTTTGTAGAAACTCTACAAACCACTTGTTTTCCTGTTTCTAAATGTCGACGTCAAAGTCCCCTACGATGACCGAAGGCATAGTGTTATCTCTCGCCAACACCGCATAAGCCGCTCTATGTCGGCCTTGAAAGCAGCCGGTGAAGATGATTCCACTGCGAGTTTTTACGGCACACACATCGCCGCAGTCGACTGGGTCAGACTTTGGCGTCTACGCGCTCACGCACGCTTATTTTCTTGCGTAAACGGTGACTTTGGCAGAGCGGTTGTCACTCGTTACGGGGCCGTTATTCCAACGTAACCGGTCACTTCGGCGACTATGTCCGTCCCCGTTTCCGGGACACAGCACCAGAACCTCGTTGAGTTCGAAATCATGCGTTTTATTTTCGGAATGAAGAGCAAGCGATCTCACGTTGAGAGAGCCAAGCGAGATCGAGTGCGGTTCGCGTAACATGGAGCCGAGTTTTTCTGTGGACCGCCACGAAACAATTGCCGGTTGGTAGCGGTAAACAGCTTCGCTTTAAAAATAAATGAACCGGACGGACGACCCGCCTTACGCACGGTAGCCTTGCGCACGAACCGAGTATTTGCGATGAAGCCTGCAGTAAGAGAGCCTTTTGCTTTCCTTTTCGTTTTATTGTCCAGAGGCTAACGTTCGACGATTGCTCTTTACAATGCTTCATTTTCACTAGACGCGGGTTTCTGCCGAACCTTGCACTTGTAGAGCCATTCGGTTCACTGAGAAGTTGCTAAAGTGGCACACTAAAATAGTGTCACGTTGTAGCGACGATGAGCAAGACAGTAACAAAAAGTTTTGGAGGACGCTTAAGCTTCGCATTTCAGTGAGGGCGCGATATAGTTCGACGATATCGATATCTATGGAGCGCGTTGGTCGTGTCTGGTTACGTTGGCAGCGCCGGAACGTCGTGTCGTCGGTCTAAATATAGACGCTGTGGTGCTCGCTAATGCGACGTAACGTGTGCGCGCGCTCACGCTACGTCGGGCTATGTTTACCCCTTTAAGATAGGGGGACGCGATAATATTCAAAGATCCCTAACTACTTCTCACGCTACCCGGCAGCTGCAGCTTGCGTAACCGTAAAGTTTTCTTGGAAACGCTGGCGGCGAACGCTATGCACGAAGGCGAGCTTTGTGGTTCTTTTATTTTTTTTTGATGGTGTGGGAAGGGGCCGAACGAGCCGCGCCGAGAGTTATAGTGTATAGGGCTCCCTCCGGGGGGGGGGGGGGAGGGGAGGGGGAAGCCGCATTCAGTAACTGTAGGCGTGCCGCTCCTAGTAATTGCGTACCAGAATTACGTTTACTCGTATAGTGAAAAAAAGCAGCAGAAATACAACGCTAGCATGTCTGCAGGTTTATTTATTTACCTATTTATTTATGTATTTATTTATTTATTTATTTATTTATTTATTTATTTATTTATTTATTTATTTAAACACCTTCAAGGCCCATAGCGCGTCACTGAAGGGAGTGCTAACAATAAATATTTAAAAAACACACAGAGCAAATATAAGGTCACATACTCAAGCGCATTTTTAAAGTCACTGGGGTCTGTAATAGATACAGTGGAGGTGAGCCAGTGGTTCCAATCACACACATGTTTGAAGAACGAAAGAATGAAAGTGTCGGTTAGTGTGACAACGAGGAAGAAACACTTTATGACGATAGTCGATACGAGGTTTTATGAATGAAGGATAGAAAAGCAATTCTTGCTGAAGGCGAGGGTTAATTATGGTTGTAGATCTTATGAAACAAGGAGAGACGCGCCATTCTCCTGCGTAAGAAAAGGGACGGAAGCCGTAATGCTGTTTTCATAGATGAAAGGCTAACCCTACTAAGAGTTAATTAGTAAATGGAATTATTTCCCTATCACAGGAGAATGTCTTCCTGGAACCATGCTGATGAGAAGTGAAAAATAAATTAACTTCAGGAAAGTTTATCTATTAATAATAAATGACACCTTCAAATATCTTACAATGGACACTGGTCAATTATATTGGTCTATAACTTAGCACAGCATGAGCGCTACCAGATTTAAGCAACTACACAACGTTACCCACCTTCTGATGACAAGGCAACACTCTATAATTTAAAGTCTGAGCGAAAAGTTCATACAACAAAATGGACGAGTAGGCAACAGAACTTTTCAAAAAATTTTGCGTTTACTCCATCGATGCCGCATGACGACAAGACATTTGAATTGTTAATAAGGCCAGCAACACTATCGTAATCAATTACTACAGCAACCGTTGTAGGAAAGTTCATATCCCAAAATTCTGGCAGGCACTCAACATTCTCATTTAGAAATGCTTTTGAAAATACTTCGTTGAATACGTAAGAACATTGCGAACGAGAAGCGGTAATGCCACGGTCATCAGTTATTGACAACACGTTTGCCCTTGCACCCTGAACAGCAATCGAGAACTTTTTGTCCTCGTCTTTTAACAAAGCAGGTAGAGTAGTGCCAAACAAAGTGTGCTCTGCGTCTTTTGTTGCACTTTTATATTTGCGGGTGATATGTTAATATGCCGTCCAGTTACCATGACCTCTCCCGAGCTGCACTTTTCGGAAGCGGCATTATTTTCTTCAGATTTTGAAGGCACACTAAGGACAACTTAAAGCAAGGTGACCTTCGTTTGCGAAGGATGACACGCAGAGGTACAGGTTTGCTCACTAGACGGTCAACGTATTTATAAAACATTGCCCAATTTTTCTCGACAGTGCACTCGTAAGAGCTGGGCCTACATACTTCTAAGAAGGCTGCTAGCTCGCTATTAATAGCTCAACAATCGGCCTTTATTTATTTTCGTTCACTGGTGGAGCGCTCAACAGTTGCTTTTATTGAGAAATTTATAACACAGTGGTCGCTCAGCTCAGGTAAAAAGTAAAGTGAACGCACGAGATCAGGAGCTGTTGTTAGAATAAGATCAAGTGCGTGAGCACTTGACGAAATAGTTCTCGTTGGAGTAGTAACTAATTAACTGAAGTTGAAATCAAGTCATTACTTTCTCGAACTTTCATTTGAGGACTCTTTCAGAACAGCAAAAGGAGCGCAATAATCAACATTAGAGAAATTAATGTGACCTAAAATAAAGATGGGTGCGTGAGGGAACCTAACAATAATAGCATTCATAGCATAAAACAAATCAGAAGAAAAATTACACCCAGCGCTAAGTGGCCGAGAGGAAACCCAAAAAAATCATCTGGCAGTGGTTATTGCGTACGCATGCGCAAACAATTTCTATAGGTGACCTAATGCGAATATTGTAACAAGCAATATGATCAGAAACCGCTGTCAGAACACCTCCTCTTGATCTAGAGCCAAGATCAAAGCGGTAAAACTCCAACACCTTTTTACACTCAAATATTTCGCTAACACGCGCTTTGCACGATATCCATGTCTCCGCAAGTAGAACGACATCCGTACTACACGTGTCAGTCAGATCAGAAAGATTATCACGCTTGTTAACAACACTGCCGGCATTGGAAAAAAGAAAACTTACATCGCTAGACTAACTATTTGGATGAGATGGTAGCTATGACAAAGGAGCGTTACTTGAAAAAGGTGTGAATACCGGCTTCAAGAAACAAGTATGCGCAACAGGTGAACAGTCGTCAAAGGCATATCGCACACGCTATCGGCTGACGCGGCATAGATATAGCACTTGCTCTTCAAGAACAACCTAGTGTGGTGAATATAATACGGAACGTTGTGTGTGTGTCGCACTTTACGAATTTTCCGAAGCATTCAGTTCACTAGGCCTCTGCGCCACGCTGAGAGCCTGCGCGGATCGGGATGCGTGGTTGGAGACAATTTTCCCGGCTAGAGATGCCTCCGCTGGTGTCGACACCGGATTCCTTGCGACACGAGGCCCTTAACGCAATCGCGTTAAAAAGGCGAATCGCGACACTCTTTATTGGGGGATCCTGTAAACGTGCAAATAGTCTTCTCTAATTCGTTCCATGTACCCTCAAACTATGTTGTACTGAGATGCAAAGATCGTGCAGCAAAAAAAAAAATATATATATATATATATTAACTCTTACCAATTTATAGTTTCTAGAACGCGTCCAAGCGCTCGCTGCAACATAAAACACCGATTCAACTTTCTTTACCTTCACTTTGAAGTTGCCCGCGTTTTTCAAATATTAGCATAGAATAAGCAAGAAAGAAGCGAATTTATGTTTGGCCTGGATGTTTACCTATTTGCAGACACGTTAAGGGAAGTCGCAGAGCTGTCACCAGCAGAGACGGCGACGTTATTGCGCAATCCGTCGTGGTACCGCATGCAAATAGACACAAAGTTAAGAATGCTCTCTCGAAGGACGTTGAGCAAACACAAGACGCGTGTACACATAAAAGGCTGAACCTAAAAGAAGGAACCGAAGCTACGCGAAATAGGCTACTTGCTAAAATGCTTCATGGATTGGGAAGCTCGCAATGAACTAAGCTTCTTTTTAATCACTTGGAACTAAAGGAGAACCAATGCATGTACGTTGTCATTTTGCGGCCTTATTCATACGTAGGTCAAAAGAAAGCTAAGGCCCTTTTTTACAGTGCCAAATAGTAAAAAAAGAGAGGAACTCAAGCACCTCTGTAGCAGGACTCTCGAATGCTTCGATAAAATAAATAAAGAAGTTTTACTTTATTGGTTCGACTCGAACTGAGAACCAGACTGCTCTGAGTCGGGCGCTCTGCAGGGAATCCAAGTACGCGCTGCATTGACGTCACGACAAAAATTGCATTGTCACCTCTTCTGTTTCTTTTTGTGTATGAAGCTTGTGGTTTCGCAATGGATACAGAACCAGAAAATGTGAAATCTTGTCTTTCTTCCGGGCAAATAAAAGTGTAAAGTAATCAGTGACCAATACAGAAAATTTGCTACAGATGCATTGAAGTTAAAGTTAAGATGGTGCAGTAAATCTAGAATGAGGTAGCAGAAAGCTTGAACGACACATCGTATCCTGTAATATAATGACGGATATTACGAAAGGGACATTGGTGTTAGCGTTTTTACTAAGGAGGTGTGGGTGTCAGTACTACACAGCTTACGCTACATGGTTGTAACATGCGTAAAAAGTGAGTATTTTTAAAGTTAATCAGTAAAGTTTGCCCCTATAGACACTCTTGCATAACAAATTTCCAGCAGCCAGTTTCGGCATCTTATCAAATCTTCCCTAAAATATTGCAGCCGACTTTGTAATCGCTCTGTTCGACATCAAATAAGTACAGGTGACAACACAATACGAGAGTTATTTAGTAGAATATTTAGTTGTGTGATAACATTTTGCAAGGCCAATAATTCTCATCTTTGAAATAATGAGCAGTAAACACAAGTGCTCTCACAATTGTGATTTGTTTTGGTTTGTTACGCTATTTGCAATTCACCTCTATGTTGTTGAGTTCTGCGACTAAAGTAGTTTGCGGCGTTTTATTTGCTTTGACGAGATATAGCACATAGGGCTAATTTTCTTAATCGGAATGGAAATGGAATTGTTTAAAAGTTCACAATATATTTATTTGCGGCCTTACTTTCACATAGAGATTCGCATGAAAAGGTAAAGCGATAGAAGGTAAGATGGCTTCTCATGTGTGTAGTATCAACATACATGCTATAGCAACCACGTAAAGCAACTACTTTGCCTGGCGAACACCGTAGAAAGTAAAAATGAGGGTGAGGAGCGCATGCATTGCTCTTTTTGCCTTTTACACACGTAATTCACGCCTGTTCACCTTGTTATTCACAATCAAACTACTTACTTCTATGCAGATGAAAAAGATTGTGATGTCTCTTGTGCATGTTTATTGTGTCGCATCTAGAAAGTACTTTTTTAGAGCGCAGCTCCTAGGCGCCCATTCATGCATTTAGCGTCGGTGTGTCTCGCTGTCGTCGCTAGGTGTTCTCCCTCGGCGCAAGCAAGCGAACAAGCACAGCGAAGGATGAAAGCGAACGCGGATCGCAGCGGGGGATGAAAGACGGTGATATCAAAGAGACCACGAGGAGGATATGGAGGAGGAGAGTATGGCGTAAGCGTTAGACGAAAAGCCTAATGCCGCGCAAGACGGGCTCTGCGGCGATGGCCGCCGCGAGATGGTGCCGGAGCGGCGTACCATCGTCTGTTAACCGATGGCACGCGGCGAGCGTATTCACCAATAACCTATATGGAAACAAAGCACTGCATGAGCGTAGGTCTGTCTACCTGCGGCGGCTGATGTGAATCTTGGTTACACGTCACCCACGCGCTGCCTCTCGAGATCTCGCGAGAAGAGATGCACTCGCGGCCCACTTCGCTCCGTTTGAAATGTTTGCGATCTCTTTTTCATTTGTTGTTCTTAGTGTCGAAATGTCAGTCAGGTTGTTGCAGAGGACCTTAACACACGAAAAATAAGCTGTTTAGACCAAGATGCTGATCACGTGCTTGCTTTCTTTATCAAAAAAAAAGAAAGTGCGCGAAATGTGAACGGTGCCGCGTTCGCTGTGCGCTTGTGCATAGTTACGTTGCATTTTCTTTTCCTCATTCGCGCACTGTCTAACTTTGGCTGAAAAACTCGACAAACGATGTTCAGCTTGCTGGAAACAGCTAATATTAATGTGTATTACTATTATATAGAATAGCTAATTGATATCTTGACAATAAGAAGCATAAATAAAGCTCAGATAATTAATTGTCTGTATTTCATATTTGGATGTCAGCGACTAAAAAATTACTGGTGGTTTGTCAATGACACTTCAAAGAAGATGCACTTAGACTCATTCAATTTCAGTTTCACTTTTAGTTTTCAGTCTCAGTTTCAGAATGATCCCTGCTTTCTTTAAAAAAAAATCCGCGAGCATGATAGCTTGGACGTAGTTTATAAACTTAAATTCTAAGAAAATATCCCGTCCGAAATGCGGTAGAATTGTGGATGCAAAGTGTGCTGCTTGACAGGCGGCTGCAGACCGTCGCCGTTCAGTATCTTCGTAGCCGCTGCGTTTTTTGTGTCGTGATTCAGGTGGACCAAGTTCACAAAAGCAAATGGGTCTCTGGTAAGTCCTCCGCTGCATCATGTGCTTACTGTGCTTGGTTTTAACCATGCTAACATGACAAAAGCAAACATGACTCCGGTAGATTCAATATATCCTGCCACGCCACTACACTTTGTGGCATAAATTTCACGAAACGTGTAGAGATACGAGTTGCGTCAATGGGTGCAAGTGCGTCAGCTTGTGTCATTATCAGAAAAAAAGAAAACGTGGCCTCTTGAAGCCTGTTCCTTTGGTTGTCCAGTCACGTGATACATTCAGGAAGTGGCAGAGTAATTCCGTTCTCATGTGTTCTTTGGGTAAGTTGCACTACGAGCGCCGAGGCCGAAGCCGCGGTAGCCATTGAAGGTGCCATCCATTGTGAATACAAATTAGTCCGCCCTTCCTACTTCGACTTTTCTGTGTCGACAAAGATACGTGAAACAGGCTGCATATAGGTACGGGCGTACCATTCTTTTCATTGCCATTGATACTGGAAGCACCCTATCAAGGAAAGCGGAGCTCGCTCACCAATGGCCACTTGAAATAGGTTGTTTGTGGTAATGCGTTCTCTGACAGACATGGCAGCATCCGTCGCAGAGCAGTTTTGGGTGAGTGGCAGTGTTTCGTACTCTATCGAGTTCGTGGACTGGCCATTCGCGGGTGCATGTCAGCTGTAAGAACACTTGTGCATTCGAAGCTCGAAATACATGCATTTTGTTTAGGTTCACTTGGAGGAACTCACAGCATGTCCCAAAAAGCATCTGCCGAGAGGCTGGATCAGTAGACGGCGACTGTTTTCGAAAAACAAGGATATGGGGCCGTATCCCCAAAACGTATCGTTCGTAAGTTATCTTTGCCATGCGCAAGCCGCCTTCGCTGTGGCGCGTACAGTCTAGGGGACAGAAAAAAACTCTGTTATGAACATTTCCAGCGTGAGAGTTATTTGTGATTGCCATCCCTGGTATGTAAGGAGCATTTTACTATCTAGAAAAGTACGAATTTATTTTGATTGCTCCATCTGCAGTAGAAGTACTTCGTGAAAAGGGCGAATCTTTTGCGAATTCTTTCTTTGTAAAAATTACGGCACTGTGGCTGTACTGAGAGAAAACGGCAAGATTATGTTTATCAAGCAACGCCCACGCCCACTGTCAAAAGGCAGTAAGAAAGAACGTAATAAAGGGAGGAGATTTGAATGTCGGAAACAAATTAAAAAACAAAAAAAAGATAAAATGTGCGGGCTCGCAAAGATGCGTGCATAGTTTTGCTGCGGCCTGCCCCTTTAAGCCTAGGCTCTGCTGTAGCAGATATTGCAAGAATGTTTCTGCAGTGGCAGTTCTCTCGTGAAACATTACCGCAGAAACTCAGTAGGGGCACTTGTCCCACTCCTGCAGCGAATGATTGATTGAATGGTCGATTTAGGTACAGCGCGACTCATTGTGTCACGGATGACGTAGTGCGCTTGAAGTTTGCCATGAGCAGTTGCATTTACCGAATTGGTGTATCTAATAAGCCACAATGAATATTATTGGGCAAAAGAAACATAATCGTAATTAATCTGGATTAGGGTTAATGAATATGTTAGAAATAATTTTCTTTACTGTTGTTAATCTTGACTGGACTTTAGTGCGTTCGTAATTGATGATAACGAGAGTTGTTCATCTCAGTTACCCTATCTTAATTTTTATAAGCCTGAATTAATTTATTGTTTATCAGTCCTGAAAATGTTAGGATAACCTCAGTCATTCTTATTTGGACCTAATTATTCAATGATTACTATTGATAAGCCTAAGTATACATTTATTTAAATAATCATTTATTCATATTTCTTTTTCATTAGGCTTCATTAGCCCTAATTAGTATTAATTTAGGTTTAATTTCACCCTTATTGATTTCATTAACATTTTAGTAATTGTACTTGCTTTTAATGCCTCTTCAGTATTGAATATGTAACGTTATAATCACGTATCTAAGTAGTCACACGCATTGATAAGGCATCTTCATGTATACCCCCACAGAGCCTCATGTAATAATATCGAGCGCGTCGTGTTACGCGTTACGGGCAGACAGAGAAATTTCCGAGAGAAGTGGCGCTAGGTTGCTGATGCGCATTAAATACTAGTGAAGTCAAAAAATACTTTGTGATTGTAGTACAAAAGATGTGCTCGCCGAACTGGGTGTTGGTGTTGTGTGTACCGAGGACATTGTTGGCAGTGAGGGAGGAGTTATCTGATTGCCATGCAGTGCTATTGATGGTTCGCGTAGAGTAGAGCAAATGCATCGGTTACGTTGTTTATGCGCACGTGTGGCCTCAGAATAGCACCGCCGTCAATAACAGAAAAAGGAGGAAATCAAGAAAGGGAACTCGCCATGGAATAGGCTACATAAATATGAAGTGCGACAGTAGAAAGGAAACGTGGGAGGAGCAACTCAATGGAGAAAGAATGGGGGCGTATGCGGTTACAGAAACGCACCTTAGAGACTCGGAAGAGCTGCCAGTGATTGACAGTTATGTTTGGGAAGGGTGCAACAGAACTAAGTCGGAAAGAAAGGGAGGGGGAGTCGGAATGCTCATCCATCAGGGAGCCAAATGAAAAAGAGTAAGTTCACAATGTCAAGAGCATCTTTGGTTATCAGGTATAATGAGTGGGAAAAAACTTAGTGAGGCGTTACGTATTTGTGGGCCGCAAATAATTGCACAGAGAAGAATAAAGAGTTAGTAGAATGCATAAGCGCTGATATTATTGATTTCGGGGATGATGCTGAAATTATCCTATTAGGTGACATGAATGCCCACATACAGGATTTAGATGGCTATACCGACAACAAGGGGAAGTCAATGCTAGGCCTTTGTAAGTAAGATAACTTCGTTATCGTGAATACACGGCCTAAGTGTGAAGGGCAGATCACGTGGGTAGGTGGGTAACCGGCAATCAACCATTGATTACTGTCTGATGACAGGAGGAATTCATGATAAGTTGAGTGAAATCGTCATTGATGAGGAAGGGTGTAGCAGCATAGGGATTCACCATAAACGCATCTTTTCGAAAAAGGGGATGCGTAGTTGGGAAAGCGAGCAAGGCGTGCAAAATGGTCTGTCCAAATTTAACCGCTGAAAAAATAACTTTAATAGTCACTAGAATCGAGGAAGAACTTGGCGAATGGCCAAGTAAAGAGTGGGAATGCAGTGAGCTTCTAAAGGTAATAGCGACAAAAATAGGGAAAGAGAAAGAACAAAAAAGAAGCCAAAAAGCTGGTGGAACAGGGAGATACGAGAAGCGATCATGGAACGACAGAGAGTATCCCGAGAGCACAGGCAGGCAGTGAAGGCACAGTTACCGCAGGATGAAGTAGCCAGTAAATGGGAAATATGACGGGAGAAAAAGTCTCTGGTTCAAATACTAGTGCAAGCCAAGATAAAAGTTGAAAGTGAACGTTGGTTGTCAGAAATACGTGAGAAAAAGAAGGCCGCACCTAGAATATTTTGGAACCACATAACATTATTAGGCAGGAAGGCAACAACATTACAACAATATATTCTAGACGAAGATACAAACAAACTGGTAGGGGAAGCGGCTTTAAAAACATCCGAAAAATAACAGCCGAATCTCTCGAAGGCAATGACGAGTTGTATTCGAAGAAAAAAGAGAGCATGAAAGAGGACCAGGTGGAAAAGGAGCTAGTGCTTACAAATTTCAACTGGAAGAAAGACGAACAGAAAATTCCTAAGCGCACAGCCACAGGTCAAGACGAGGTTCCCATGAGGCTAATTAATGAACTAAGACCAACCGTAAGGAAGCTCTGGTGAAAACAGCGAACAAAACTTTAAAAAGATAGATGGATACGAGACAGTTGGCGACAAAGTAAAATGAATTTAATTTTAAAAGTAAGGGGGAGAAAGATTGAATTCACTCGTATAGACCGTCGACCATTACATCGGTGATCTACAGGATAGCAGTGCAGGCAATCAAATTAAAGCTGCTAGCATGGCCAGAGAATACTGGCATTTTGGGAGAACTTCATAATGACTTCAAATTAGGTAGGCGTATGGATGATAACTCATTTGTTCTTAATCAGTGTATTTAAATATAAAGAGTAGAAAACAGACCATTATATGTGGCCTTCTGAGACATTACAGGAGCATATGACAATGTAAGGCGCAATATCTTGTGATTATATTTTGGAAGCAGAAGGCCGAGGTGACGATTGTCTACAGCTTTTGAGAGAGATTCACCTAGAAAATACTGTTTGCATTGAATGGGAAGGGATGAGGAGCGAGGAGAAATTTGATACCAACAAGGGACTGAGGCACGGGTGCCATTTATTCCACTGCTGTTTATGATGTACATGGTGAGGATGGAGAGGGCGCTAGAAGGAAGTAATATCGGGTTTAATCTCTCATAGTAGTAGAGCAGCAGCTTCCAAGTTTATTTTTTTCGGAGGACATTGCGTTGCTAGCTGACAAGCGAAGTGATTTGCAACGTCAGGCTAATATCTGTGGACAGGCAGACGACCATTTAAATCTTAAGTTTAGTGTTAGGAAATGAGGTGTTATGGTATTCAATGAAAACAGTGAACAGGCAGTGGCAATGCAGGGCCAGGAAATACCTCGGGTAACTGAATATAAATACCTTGGTATATGGATAAACGAAGGCAATATACATATATGGAAACACATGAAAAAAAAATGGCTGTGGCTTAGCTAAGGTTAAGGCCAGGATGCGAAGCATACTAGCCTTTATTTTAGTTGTTGAAGCACTGTTTAGCCTGGTGAACTGCTGTTGCTGGGCTATATTTGGTTCGGCTAAACGAAGAAACCACTCATGCGTTACTCTGCTTCGCCTTCAAGAGTGGAACGCGACAGCGTTCCCGTCTACCCGTCAAGGGGTGTAAGACAATGGGCTATGGCGCAGCGACTACGCGCCCCGCATTGGACGCGGTGAGCGTCGAGCAACGCAGCGTTCGGCGCGGCAACGAAATGTGCGCCTGAGCAAGCGACGCACGCCTGAGCCTTAGAAACAGCTCGTTTCTAAGGCAACACCGCATTCACTAGACGCGCTTTTGTACCGCTTTGAAGCATCGTACTCGTGGCTCAGTGGTAGCGTCTCCGTCTCACACTCCGGAGACCCTGGTTCGATTCCCACCCAGCCCATCTTGCAAGAGTTGAGCCAAAGCCACCTAGAAAATCAGTCTCTGTAGCACGCCGCAACCTTCGCTTCTCATTCCAACGAGCAGCTCTGTCTCCAGGAGGCATCTCACCTCGTGAGTGTCTAGCAGAGGCTAGCTACGCTAGCAGAGGCAAGCGCAGCTGCTTATATACCGCCGCGACGCCGCGAGCGACGGCGCTAGTTAGAGCCCCGTTTCTCTGTCGTGACGTCACGGTGTCACGTGGTATTGAAGGCGACACCGCCGCGCCTGAGGAGCTGGGTTGAGCCCACGTAATATGCTTCGCATAATAATAACACTGAAGGGGAAGAGAAATGCAGCCATAATGAAGCACAGAGCGCTATAGGGATACAATAGGTACGAGGTGCTCTGCGGTATGTGGAAAGGAGTAATGGTTCCAGGACTTACTTTTGGAAATACGCTTGCGTGCTTGAAATCAGGGGTACAATCAGGACTCGATGGGAACCAAAGGTCAGTGGGACAACACGCATTGGCCGCTCACGGGAAGAGTACAGGTGCAGCTGTGCAGGGTGATATGGGCCGGAATAGTTTTGAATTCAGCGAAACCTGCACTAAAATTGATTATGAAGAACGACTGAGGAATATGGAAAAAAGTTAATGGGCTGGGAGAGTGTTGAGGTATCTGTACAGGAAAAACATTGATTTACAGTGTAGGGAAAGAACTAGGAAGCTTACTAGCAAGTATGCGGCTTGTAGGATGGGCAACACAGCAACAAGGAACGTCAAGCGGATAGTCAGAGATGCTGAAATAATCTCATGGGTGGCGGCAATGTAAAAGAAACCGGCCATGAGTAACTACACACTAAACATTTTTACACCCTCATGGGTGTTAATAGGGGTGCTTTCGGCATTTACACCCTTGTCCACACCCTTTTAGCACCCTTTCCGGCCAAAGCACTCTATCACAAGGGTGTATACCACACATAAGGTGTGACTTTGCTCGAATAAGGGTGTTAAATCGACGCCTGAAGGGTGTTGAACGTATTGATGCATAAATCTGAGTAACGTGTACATGTCCACGCATTGAGCAATGTGTGTATGTATTGCATTTTTAGTGCGAAAGCGTTTCATGGCCTTTCAGGTAGGAAAGGTGGCGTTCTCCGCAACAACAATCCATACGGGACCCTGCTCACGCCAATCTTGTCATTTCCCCTGAAAGCATTCAGAAAGCATTCAGAATTGCGCCGCCCGTTTTATTCTCTCAAATTATTTACTTCATTCTAGCGCCACGTCCATGAAAAGAACACTAGGTGAACCTGACCTTTGGGTACGTCGCAAATACTTTCGTCTCTGTCTTTTTCATAGAATATGCTAATTTAACCCTTCTCGTAAAGAAAATCTTTTCACCACACCAAGTTCTCGTCTCGCATCGACCATCAACACAAAATTGATGTGCCATTCTTCCTTTTTGCCAAGAACAGCCACTGAATGCAATCGCCTTCCCGCCTCCACAGTCTCAATTTGTGACACCACTAATTCAAGGTCGCCGTTCAAATTATCTTATGGTTTGATTTTCTATTCTTGCATTGCATTGCAATTATTGCATATTTTCACTACTCCTTTCTGTTGTGCCTACTAGGCCTTGAATGTACGTATAATAAATAAATAAAATGTGAAGTCATCACCGTCTTGTATGACGTCAGTAGTGATACGGAAGGTAGTAAATACAACAATGTTAATTATGAGCAATTATGGGTAAATAATGTGAAATAATGTGAATAAGGGTGGAATAAATTGCATTGAGGTTCGTACAAACTATAGCACGGTGGATTACGGGAGATTAAGGTAGAATTGTGAAGAACACGTGACAATGTATGAACTAACGTAACATGGTCACGTGACAATTGCAGGTGTAGATGCGTGAAGGGATTAAGTTTTCGCATTCCTAAGTTACTGTCGATATTTCTTCAAGGATTCTGATGTTACTGGCATGACGGCCACTCCAAAAATGCATCATCCAGAAAAAGAACGCCCTTTCACTTACAATTCCATTATCATTATTTTTCGTGCTCACAGGAATATTAACATGCAATTAAACAATTCTAGAAAAACTGCAGTAGCAGAGCGAAAACACGAGAGCAACTTGCGCAATTCTGCACTAATATTTCGGTGCTCTTAATAGCCCAACAAAAAGTGGTGAAATGGAAGAAGCGGTTTGGATACATTTCTGAACAAACAGGGACGTGCTGTTAGACGAGCCTCTGCTGTACAATGGCATCAACGTACAATTTGCATGGTGAATCCATAAAGAAGACTTATGGAGGCGAGATCACGTTGGAAGTTCTCAAACCCGAATTTCCACGTACCTTGCCTAATTCATTAAGAGGTTTACTAAGCTACTGATCTGCTTTCTAAGTGCATCCTCAAATACAGTTTGTAAGGCTGAGCCTATATATTAAGGGCTGGTGTCTTCAAAGCTGTAATTTCTTATCCAGAGCATACGCACTTGCAAACGCAGTCTTAAGTCTCCTCATGAATGTTTACGCGTCGCTGTCGCACGACCAAGATGTGAGCGTCTTTATCGCTGAAACTACGCTGTGACCTCGCAAAGTTGCTTCGTTCGGACGCAGCAAATAATCTAATCGCAACAGCAGAAGAGCGCCGATCGTCTCGCTCACGGTCCCGATTTGTGTACTGTGCCCTCAGTGATGTAGCACAAACGGCGCCCCCACCCCAAAATAAAATGCTCGGCACGAAACGTAGTAGCAACTACCCGCCTCGCCGCTCTAGTTAGAGACCACAACGAAGCAGCAGCAAACAGGCGGCCATGCGAGCAAGCAAACCTGTCAGAATAAACGTTCAATTTGCGCGGCCGCCCCATGCCCAATGAAAAGCGACCGGAAGTGACGGCCGACGCTGTACCATCACTTCGGCGCACGGCAGGACGGGAAGGCGGGAGCTGCGCCATCATGCTCGTTTTCGCGTGCGTTTGCGTCGCGCGCTGTGCGAAATAATTTTAAACGTGTGATTAGTTTTGCGCGCGGGGTAGAAAAAGATGTGGCCCTTGCTTTGTGTATTACTCGTGCCCCACTTCAAAGCAAAGCGTTCGTACGCACTGGAAGATGGATCCACGAAGGCTGAAACGAGAAGTCGCAACGTGCCCGGTCGGTAGCACTGGCATGACGGAAATTTTCAGGCAAGTGCCCGTTTATTTGGTATTTGTTTTGTTCTCTTTAGAAATATCTCACTGTGATCTCGTAGCATAATTCATAATTCGCTAATGTAAGAGCAAGAGCAGCTGCACTCCTTCTAGGGCAAGTTAACTACCTCGATCGTGTCCCGTGTGACTAATGTTTGTCAAATCTACATCGGGCGTGGTGCGCCTGCATAGTTATGCTTTGTTTCTCAGCGCTTGAGCGTTCATTGATGTGATTCTCTTGTGCGTTCAGCGCGGCTGCTTGTTATACGGTCGTTCGCACTTCAGGTAAATGTGGTCGACCACTTTTGCGTCGCGTAGAAAAAGGACTGGCTTAGCCACGTTTCGAAAGAACCGGCGCGGTATTGGTTCTCCCTGATGCGGTCGCGTGCTGCTGTTGCTGCTTGCCGGACGCCTTCAGCATTTTTTCGGCTCGCTTTGTCTGTGCGTGTGCGTTTGCTTGCTCTCGGCTCGATTTGTGTGTGCGTGCGTGCGTGTGTGCGCTCAGCTCAGCTCGCTTTGTGTGTGTGTGCGTGCGTGCGCGCACACACACACAAAGTACACACACACACATGTACACACACACACATGTACTGTACGCGTGCGCGCGCGCGCGCGTACAGTACATGCCGGTTTGTATGGGCCGACGTGTTTGCGCGTGTCTAGTGCGTACGTGTTTTGTGAGTGTGTTGTCTGTGGGTCGCTGTGTGTGCGTGCACGTGTTAGCGTGTCTGCCTGCATGCATATATGTGTGCTTGTTTGTGTGCATCAATGTGCGCGTCCGCGCTTTTGTGTCTGCGCTTTGAGAGTGCGTATACTTGTGTGTGCGTGTGAGTGCGTTTTGTGTGCGTGCGTATGTATTGCATGAGGCCGGTAGTTTTACTCGCAGTAAAACTCTTCCGACGTGGTGCAGCGAGTGTTCCCGCCTGAAAGCCGAGTTTGGTTTCAAGCCACCCTGGACAACTGCTGTATGAGGCGCCGTTTCTCGGGAGCACCAGTGGGAAGGCGCCAGGTATACGCATCGTCCTTTTTCCTCCCATGCCTTGATGAATCGATATCCTTGATTGTTATTGTGAAAGGAACATTACATCCAGAGCACAAATAAATGATTAAGAAATCTGGTGGTGTGTTTCGCCATTACACTAGTTCCGATCTTAAAGACGTGGATTTCCCATTAGCCCACATTTCTTTTGATGCAGGTAACCGCTGAAATTGTTAGCGGCAGGTTATTCGAGACGTTCTACGTATATAGCAATTGTCTTCAGGAGCTTTAATGAATTCTGAAAATTTGAAGTGTTGTGCTTTAGAGGTATCATATACAAGCTTTAGGTCTCCGGGTAGTTTGCATGCCCTTCGAGAGCTGTCACCTATAGCCCTATTGAAATTCGTAACTACAGTTTGGAGCACTGGGGAAGCTAGAAGGCTTGTCCTGGCTCTCGAGAAAGTGTTTAAGCTGGAGGTGTAGGTTGAGGAGTTTGGGGTTGGTAACACAAATGATTTTTTATGCCTTAGCAGTAGGAGTGGCACAGGATAAAAAAAGATGTATGTGTGTCAAGCGTAGGAAGCTGCTCATGTGGTAGAGGCATGTGTGTACGCCCATGCATGCGTGCGTGTGTGTGAATTCGCTCCTCAAAAGGGAGTATGTGTGTAAGTGAGCTACTTCATTGCTGGTCTGTTTGCCAAGAATTGGCAAGAAAACACAATGATCAATTTAACTTGAAATAATAAACTTCAAAGCATACTGGCGTACTGGCGACAGCAGCATATGAGCATACAAGCATGCAGCTGTGTGACAATCTTAATGCATGACTGCAACATCTGGAAGGAGGCTTGCTTCTTCTTCAGTAAGAAGCACAAAGTCCATATTCTTGGCTTTTCTCGTGCAAACCAAAACGAGGCTCATTGCCAATGATCTTGTCTTTTGCTCTAATAGCATTTGTTTATCTTGTACTTAGAGCTTCGTTTCTCGCAGGTCATGCAGATGGCAGCAGCAATTTCACAATGTCCAGCCTTGGCGCCCCCCATGAAGAGCAAGCCTCTTGCGTTCGCCTTCAGACAGATGGTTAATGTCTTCTTGAAAGCGGTTGAGAAGACAACATTGTAAGTAGATATAGTTGTGTAGTGTAATATAATAAGTCAAGTTATAATTTAAAACTCAGGCTCCTTGGCCGCCTAAGCTTGATATGATAGTTGTCTGTGGTTGTAAATATTGCCGATGGTACAGTGCATACTGCAGGTACGACTGCTGATCCAAAGTATGCATTTGCATTTTCTTGATGGTCTTTCATAATGAGGATTTTCTTTGTGCAAGAATATTCACAGAATGCCGGGGCATTGTAGCATCATATTCTTTATTGTGCATTCACTGCTAATTTCGTATGACCTTCCTGCTACCAATTTATTTGCAGGAAAGGAATATTTGTTTACTCTCTGCAATGAGCTTGTTATTTGCTCATTGCACTACACTCTTCTACCTTTAATTTATTCCCGTATAATTATCAATACCTTAATATTTCAGCTGTTTTTATTTTGAATACAATATCAAAATCAAAATGCACCGGATTGCAATCTAGACTGCAAGGGATTTGAAGAAATTTCAAGAAACCAGGACCTCTCGGGAGCGTTAAAAAACGTTTCCGCAGGTAATGTGCCTAATTGTACTGACCTAGCTGCTCATGAAAATTGCAAGCATATTTCATTTCACACAGTTTTGCAGGATATAGCAGGCCTATCATAGTCTCTAAGCACAACCTTACCTCATTTGCATCATGAAAATGTCTCATGCTTAATTTGGGACAAGTTCTGAAAAATGAATGTTTCATAATTTTGAAACCACACGAAGTATTGGTTGAGGCTAGACAGTTTTCAAACAACTTGACCATGTAGAACCTAGCCATTACAGGACGGAAAAAAAACATGCACAGGAGCACTCATTCAACGAAATGTGATGCTTGTGGTCATTTTCCACATGGCAAAATGTACTTTTAAGCGAGAGAGGGCGGGTAGCCAATTTACAACCATTGTGACTCATGCGGGTAGTAGCGACACAGGATGAGAAATGGTTGTGTCTCTGAGGCTCATTGAATATGTGAAAACTCATTTACAGTACCCCCCCCCCCCCATGAGGGGTAACCGTGCAATATGGTTTGGGCAAGAAAGACAATTGTTCTAGGAGAGAAGAAATTTCAGGCTCTAGTTGAAAGGCTCCAGAAAGAAGGACCATGTAAATAGTCACAGATTAACATAACCTGCGTCGGAGGGGCACCACACTTTAGAGCATGAAGTGAGAGCACGAGGAAGGATCATAGGTTCAAATAAGGGAATACTACTTGTCAATGCATTGCCAAGCTAACCCATTGAAAGAAGGGGGCGTGCTCTAAGAAAAATAGTTGACAACACATGCTAAATTTTCGAGGAAAGTATGCCAAAATGGAATTCTTACTAAATTAGTAAATAAGAAATACACGATAAATTTTAGGATGCAGAAAGTGTCTAATAAACTTCATTGGAGAGTTGGATATTGTTGGGCTGGATGCACGTATTGCAGGGCAAATGAGAATGCCAGTGGGGATTCCCTAATTTTGATTTTGTGTGCAATCTCTGGGAAACAGTACTCTTTGTGTCCTAGTGTAATAATGTTGTGTAAAAACAGTCATTTTGTAATGCCTTGTGCATTTCACTCTTATTGTGCCATATCCCGTAAGCTTCTCACCTGCAGTACTTATAAAGTGTAATGCAGATATATTGCAGATTTCATAATGTCAATTTTGTATTAAGGTCACATACACACTCTTGGACAAATGTCTCTTGTTTAGAGATGTCATTGGTAGTCTTTAAATTTTATTCACTCTTAATTTCTATGGTGAAAGGGCTACTGTAAACTTATATGTTTTTGCTGCTGTATGTCCCTTGTGTTCACAATGACATAGTGGTTTAGCATTCACAGTAACATGCAATTCCTTAATTTGCAAAATAGAAACTTCTCCTACCTTTCACTTGTCTTGCCCCGTTGCCTGAGCGGTACATTCTACCCAGTCATATTAATTAAGTTTGTTACTTTCAGGAGCTTGTTGCTTTATCAAATTTTCCGCAAAGTACATGTGTAATTGCACGGACTGAATTCTCATAATTCTCTTCTTATTTTGCTAATGCAGGATGCAAGATTCCATCAATGCCATGCGCTGCGTTGGTCAAGATGCTCAGAGAATAGTCCCCCTGCACCTCGTGGTTAACCGTGAACATTTCTTTTTCTTTTGGAAAGCTAAAGGCCATTTGCTGCATCACTTGCATTTTTGCAGCTCAGATGTGTACTATATATTTCTAATTTTTAATCAATATTGGCTGTTCAGTATAAAAAGTACGTACAGTGTGCGAGAGACACACACCACTGACTTTCAACAATATTTTATTGCGTTGCCACATCGTGTGTGTATACACAAGAGGGGTCATGCGCAGAAAATGAAAGCCAGTCACAAGGGGTGTTCTAACAGCAAGTCATTGTAAAAAGAACATGGTCACTTGAAAAAAAAGAAAAAAACATCACAATTTCTATCTGTTTAGATAGAAAATTTCACTAGGGGTCAGCGTGATAGAGGGGGCACTAGCGCACACACTATCCAGTTTTCTGGTGAAATCAGCTTCAATAATTTACCGGGTGAGCTGTGTCTCGCTAAAACTTCCGTATCTTCAAAGAGGGGCATGCAACCGCAGTCCCGCCAATGAATGCCCAAGTGGCCTTGAACAGTGTTATTGACGTTGTTATATTGCTCTCTTAAACGATCATTTAGGCGCCTGCCCGTCTGTCCAATATATTTACTGCCTCAAAATGGGAATTTGGGAAACCACATTTGTTGCACACTCGCGTTGCACATTCGCGTCAGAGCAATAACTCTGACGCGATTTAGGCGCGTTTACACGCTTACAGAGCCTTGCCAGCTTTTCCGGGGCTGAGGAAAGGACTGTGATTCCTGCAGGTTCCCCAATCTTTTTTAGCCTATGGGAGACATCACGAACATACGGTAGCACTGCAAATCTGTGTCTTTCGACCGGCTGGTTCCTTGACCGAGCGCGCTCATCATGTTTTGTGCACTTCAGAAGCTGTTCCGCTATGGCTGAAATTGAGGCCAAAGGGTAGCCAACCCAAGAAAGGCAATCAACCTGTGCAGCAACACTATGTTGCATCTCGTGTGAGCAAAATTTATTGAGGCTGTTAAGGAGGCAAAGCTTTACAATATCTCATTTGACTTTGTTGGACAGACAGGCAGGCGCCTAAACAATCATTTAGGAGAGCACGATAACAACGTACATAACACTGTTCAAGGCCACTTCGGCATCCATTGCTGGGACTGCGGCTGCGTGCCCCTCTTTGAAGGTACGGAAGCTTTAGCGAGACGCAGGTCATCCGGGTAACTATAGAAGCAGATTCCACTAGAAAACTGGTTAGTGTGTGCGTTAGTGACCCCTCTATCGTGCTGACCCCTAGTGAAGTCTTGTATCTCAACAGATAGAAATTCTAATGTTTATTTTTTTCAAAGGACGATGTTCTTAGTACAGTCAGTTGCTGTTAGACACCCCTTGTGACTCATATTCTGCGCATGCCCGCTTTCGTACATATACACATGATGTGGCAACGTAATAAAATATTGTTGGAAATCAGCGCAGTCTGTCATCTCTCGCAGTTCTTGTCATTCAAGCTGTACATAATTTTATCTCATTAATTGCAAACTATCCCAAGAAACTACCCTTGTTCAGTATAATTATAATGTTTGATATGACTATTTACTGGCAAATGTTAACAGTGTGATATTTGACCTGTACTTTTGCCTGACTGCCTATGCCTGTGGTCTTTTAGTAACCAGAGTATGGCTAATTTATTAAAGCATATTTGCTAATTTGCATGCTCACATGCTACAGCACGCCTTAATCTTGAATTACTGCATCTAAGTGCAAATAATTTAGAAATTTACTATGTATTTTAAAACACTGTCCACATTTTGTGCTCAGCAAAATCGTTTAATCAACAGTGGTTTGTTTTTATCAGGCCTCCTACTGCACTTTGCACCCAGGCACTAGTAGATGTGGAAAATGCACTCTTTTGATTTATAATAAGAAAAGAACCTATATTCAAACTACATATTGTATATGTACCAGTGCCTTCGAGTTAGAGAACAAAAATTTATAGAAACTGGTATTGTAGTTAGAAAAACCGCTACACAGCACCTTTAGCCCAGAGAACTCTCGTTTCACAAAAGAGGACAAACTATGTAGGCACTAAAAAATTCTACGTATTTTTTGTGCTCAAGTAATCTTGTTGGAAATAGAAAATTAGCAATAAGGCTCCTGGCATAAACCTCACTTAAAGCATGTCTATGCTTGGAAAGTATTGTTTCAGTCTGAAAAATGTTGGCCAGTTATGCTTTACATCGACTTTCCAAACTTTTCATATTGCTTTGCGATTACATTAGTGTACAAAATAACAGGTGTCTTTCTTGTGCGTTTGCTCTGCATTTCAATTGCTTCCCTAATTCACCTTTGCAATATGCCTTTTCTTTAAGGCATCAAAACTTCAATTTTCGTTCACTGGAGCCTAATACTAAAAATTTATTCCTTTATGTGGCCCAAAACACTGCGAATCAACCCAGGCTATTTCAGTGCCGCTATACATAGTTTCTTCTCTAATAACAGATTTGAACAATACATATATTTTAGATACCTTTGTGCGAAATGTACATGTTCTTGTACTTACCGATGTGTTTGGTGATTGTGCATGTTTATATTTCATGTGATTTATGTATGTGTTGTACTCTGTATTGCAGCATGCAATAAATATATTTGCATTTTCTTGAAAATGCAGCATATATCTTATCAGTCTGTGTAGCATGTTATTTGGATATGGAAATCGTGATAACCTTGGTGTTGATATACATGCTCAAAAGTGTCAAGTTTGCTAGCTTGTATTTGTGCAGCGAAGACAGGTTTTCCAATATACACCATGAATTACTAATATGTAATGTGATCCACACGTATAGGTGTTGTGTATGCCCATCGAAGCTTTAAGGCCCGTTGTTCGATGGTGCGTTTGGTAGCCGAACTTGAACCTTCTGGCACACGCAATAGTTGCGCGTGGATCACTGTACATAGTAGTAATTGAAGGCGTGTACTGCCGAACCTGCCTTCCATACACGCTAGAAATAAAAGGGTGTACACCCTTCCAACACCCACACAGATGGGTGTTAATTTGGACGAGCACCCTTACACCCTAAATTTATTTTGCTGGACACCCTTCCTCTAGGGTGCTATAATGGCACCCCAACTGTAGGGTGTAGACAACAGCACCCTCAGGGTGTTCGTCTGGCGACAAACTGATTTACACCCTTAAGGGTGTTAAAATGTTTAGTGTGTACTTAAGAGGAAGAAACGAAATCAAGAAAGAAATAATTTATGATAACTCAAAGGGAAGCTCATTACTTTTCGAAGTGAGGTCGGGATGCCTTAGAACACGCACGTATAAAGCGAGATATAAGGATGAAGACGAAGCATGTGCTTGCTGCGGTAAATCTGGGGAAACGATGGAGCATGTTTTTATGCGAAGCATATTACGAGAGCTCAACCCAGCTCCTCAGGCGCGGCGGTGTCGCCCTTCATTGACCTTTGACCGCATTCCATACCACGTGACACCGTGACGTCACAACAGAGGAGAAACGGGGCTCCAACCCGCGCTGTCGCTCGCGGCGTCGCGCTGCGCTTGTTTCTAGGTGGCTTTGGCTCAACTCTTGCAAGATGGGCTGGGTGGGAATCGAACCAGGGTCTCCGGAGCGTGAGACGGAGACGCTACCTCTGAGCCACGAGTACGATGCTTCAAAGCTGTACAAAAGCGCCTCTAGTGAATGCGGTGTTGCCTTAGAAACGAGCTGTTTCTAAGGCTCAGGCGTGCGTCGCTTGCTCAGGCGCACATTTCGTTGCCGCGCCGAACGCTGCGTTGCTCGACGCTCACCACGTCCGATGCGGGACGCGTAGTCGCTGCGCCGTAGCCCATTGTCTTACACCCCTTGGCGAGTCGACGGGAACGCTGTCGCGTTCCACTCTTGAAGGCGAAGCAGAGTAACGCACGAGTTGTTTCTTCGTCTAGCCGAACCAAATATAGCCAAGCAATAGCAGTTCACCAGGCTAAGCAGTGGTAAAACAACTAAAATAAAGGCTAGTATGCTTCGCATCCTGGGCTTAACGTTGGCTAAGCCACAGCCATTTTTTTATTAGAATGTGAATGTTTCTGCCCAGTGGTCGACTTAGTCACCACTGGCCTCCTAGAAGCCTTTGGTTCAGCGAGGGTAGGGGAAAAGTAAACATGTCTGCAATACAGATTAGTAAGAGGCAATTGGAAGATTGGTGGAAGAAAAGTAGGGAAACGACAAAAAACGGGGACGTACAAAAGCAAAGTTCGCAATATGTGGTCAGAAAATTTGGTTGTAGGAGTTCATATTGGTTTTATCTCTATTTCTTTAACCTAGGTGGGACATTAGGCAGTATAATAGCAAGAGCTCGGTGGCGCAACCCACCGGCCCATAACATCCATCCATCCATCCACAAGGGGGAAGGGAGGGAAAGGTGGGATGGCAGCAGAAGCGACAACAGAGATTGTCTAGGCACATCACGGGATAAGCTCAATGACGGTCGGCAAGACTGGTATGATTGTCGAAGGTTAGTAGAGCACGGAACACCCTATGAGGAAAGTTGCAGCCTGAAAGGGGCAGAATGAGTTGCACCGCCAAAGAAAGGAGGTTATACTGAAAGTAGATGTTGACGAGGGATATTGGCGCGGTGTCGGTAGCCGGGCACTTGCATAGCAGGGGCTGTAATGTTTCCAGCGGGCAGCAGTCTCGGCAGAGGGGGGATGGAGCGCCGCGGAGGCGGTGCTGACGTAAAAAGAACCCACCTAGGGGGAAGTCTAGGGGATTTTGAGCCAAAGGGGAAGCATAATCTAGGTGAAGCGTCGCGGGGGAGGAAGGTGGGCGGAGGCACGGTGGGTTGACCGCTTCTGGCAGTTGTTAGAGGTTTTCTTTGCGATACAGACGCTTCTCGCGCGCTGTACGCTGTGCGAGCGAGTCAAATCGTGCGCGAGGGAGTAATCTCAATGTCGCGTTTGCAAGGGAGGAAAGTGTGGGAAGCGCGCCGTCTTCCCACGTTCGGAGGGAGGGTGGAGGGGAGCTGCTGCTGAAGCGGGCCGTCTTCTCACGGCGGGAAGAGTGGGAGTTCTACTCCGGCGGCTGCTGCGTACGGCGCGGCCGCTTGAGGTCTGTCTTGAATACGATTTGCGATGCGGGCAGCGTAGCCATCTAGTCGCGTCAGGGGTCAATAGCTTCGTGTGCGCTTTAGCACCAACGCGTTTGCGCGTGGCCCACATTCTCGAAGGGACCCGCCGTGGTTGCTCAGTGGCTATGGTGTTGGGCTGCTGAGCACGAGGTCGCGGGATCGAATGCCAGCCTCGGCGGCCGCATTTCGATGGGGGCGAAATGCGAAAACACTCGTGTACTTAGATTTAGGTGCACGTTAAAAAACCCCAGGTGGTCGAAATTTCCTTAGTCCTCCACTACGGCGTGCCTCATAATCAGAAAGACGCTTTGTCACGTCCCATAATTAACCATAACCCCATAACCCCATAATTGTTTCATTCTCGAAGGAAAACGTTATTGACACTTTTTTTTTGTTAGACTATGGAAGCACGCGTGCTTCGTCTAGTTTCCTCGCTTTATTTGGCCATGTGCGTGGCGCGAAGCATGTGCCCATGATGTCTGGCACTAACCTGACAGCGTTAAGGGCCCCGTGTGGAAGAAAATGGGGCGTCGGCGTCCAGTGCCGATTGTCTCGTGAGCGAACAGTAATTCTGAACAGCGCATGGCGTACTCTACCCCGTCGCAGATAGCTTTCGAGACACAGGTGCGCGGGCGGGCTGGCGCCACTGCCCGTGCCACCCAGAGTAGAACGCGGCCCCCTTATGTAGGCTCACCACGGAGCCTTGCGCGCAACTGAAGAGGACGCGCTTTCTGTCGCCTTTTTACCCTTGCGCCCATGAGATAGAGCCGCGATTGCCAGCTCACCATCGCACCCTTTTACTCGCACATGCAGTATGCGACTTTATAAGGAACAGCATGGACTTTAAATGCTTCTGGAGCGTACACATAATTAAATCGCAATAAAAATATCTAACATCACCGCTTCCTGCTTTTAAGATATTGTGGCCTATGCTGCTCGGTGGGTAATATTTTCGCTCACAGAAACAAAGGTAACGAATGCAGTTGTTTCGACTTGATGATATATGATAAGTTTTGGAATTCTGATAAAGCGCCTATGCTATTGATAATTTTTGCACCTCGAGGGAACTTGCAATTTTGTTCGTCTTACCAGAAACCCTACGTTTCCTGCGTCACTGGTGTCACTGAGAAGTAAACTTAGTATCCAACTTCACTGTACCAGTCGGAAGTAAAGTAGGCGCCTCATTGTAACTTAACCAAGACTTTGGCGTAACAGTGTTTATCAACAAAGAGGTGAGCGTATTCTTCACACTATCAGCTTTCTTTGTGTTAGTGGTTAAGTATCGTGCCTTTAATGTGCATTCTTCTCTTTCGTCGGGGCTGCTTTGCAGAAGCTGCAGTTTCGCAATATTGCAGCCTATTTATAAATCGAATAACTCTGGCTTCAAGTTTCTTTTGTGTGTTTCACCTCCTCTAAGAACACTCCTTGGGAAGGGATCAGCGCAGGTCGTGGAACGAAATGAATAGCATCACCACCGAGTCAGAAAGGTGGTTAACCTTGAGGATAGGATCATAGCCGCAGACTGCGATATTTTGGTATGACACATTTTTTCTACCTCAAGCTTCGTTCTTCCAGTGTTAATAAAATAAAGTGTATAGTGGCGTAGGGAATCGGCACTGCGAAAAAAAATTCAGGATCCAAAACCTATACTCTGGGTTCACTTTCTGCCGCACAACTTAAGCATCCGGTTATTGTGCTGCGTGGACGTAACCACTTTTAAGGCGAAAACCTTAGGTGTCCATGGTGGCAGTTGACCTTGGCGAAGCTGCGCCGTGACGAAAAATGGTAGACGCTGCAGAAAATGCTCGCATTTACGTCACTTTTCTCAGGGAGGCTCCTGTAAACAAAGTAAATTTGTGGTTTTGAAAAAGAAATTTTGTACGTTTCGGTCTGGGTGCTGATCGAATACGGGCCTCCGAGATGCGAGACCAACACGCTCCCCTGAAGTCACTGCTGCTGCACGGTTCTGGCTCAAAAACGTGTGCCTAATACATGTGTGACTGCACACGTTACGCCGCAGCCATCTCGCTTACTCAAGGTGTGGCCCAGTGCGTGCAATAACATGGTACAGTACAGGCACCACGTTAAGTGCTGATATGTGGCATTCAGGAGGTCGCCTTAGTGTCACACGTGTACCTCAAATTGCGGCTCGTGATGCTTTGCAACAAGACTAGCCCCGATTGTAAAACTGAGTGGATTACCATTATGTCTTACAATGAAGTCTAACCATGATTACATAACTTCATGTATTACGAAATGTGCAGCAGGCTTTCGCCTTATTGTGCTACAAGAGTGTAGCAGGTGCCCTCATTTTTATATTTATCACCGCAAAGCCTTTCCTTTCTTCAACATGGCTACAAATTGTTCAGAATGGCCAGAAACAAGTTATTTTTAGCGTTCTGACTTACTTACCAAGGTAGTTTATGGCAAAAGCATTTCTCATGATGCTAACATCGGCTTGTGAGCTGTCCATGTTTCTTGTTTATACCGTAGGCACCTCAGAATGTTAAATTACTGCCCAAGAAGTAACAATGAGCCAAAGCAATATTTTCTACACATTCCAGTGTATTGCTAGACAAATTACACATCATTCTAAATGCATTCCGGAAGACAGTTTGCCAATGGAAGGTATTATTGTCTATAGGTGCACTTTAGCCTAACAGGATAAAATTATACTCGTTCATTTTAAATCTATTGATATTCCTAATTTATTTGTTTACACTGCTTCCTGTCCTTCTTGTTGAGCTGGAGTGACTTCTGAAATACTTCTAATGAGGGCTAATAAACTTTCATGTAGGCATCAGCTGTTGCTTTGGTTTTCTTGCCAGGCACCATTGTCAGGGTGTTTTTAATTAGGTTACTCCAAATAAAACGCATAACTTGCAAACTGCAAATTAACTGGTACCTGGTAAAGCAAGAAGGCAATGATGCTGGGAAATTAAGGACACTTTTCAGGCAAGCGGAATGCTGAAACAATGATGAAGTATGCAGGTAGCTTGTTCACTTTAATCTAAAGCACAGCTAGAGAACTTACAAGAAAACTACTAAAATTGTTGTAAATAGGGAGACTTATCAGGCGGTGCGGCGAACTTAAAGAAGCCAGTAACTTTTACCGGCAATTGCTGTGAACCAAAGGCCATGTTTTCTGGTTCCATGGAATGAAATTGCCTTATTCTGTAAATTTACCGTAAATATGGTAAATATGATGCGTGTTCTTGCGATGCTGTGGATGGAATCACGGACATCTGTATTTTTTTACGGGACCTAATTTTAAATATCGTAGCTGTGTGTAATGTTAAAAGAACCGTACTTCCTTGGGCCATGTCTCTTGCCACGTTGTCATCGTCCCGCGAGCGCCATATTTCCTTTCTACCTCTGTGGAGCCGTCTTGGGCCAGTGGAACCGCCTTCTATGCCTTCTGCATCTGCTTCGGCCGACGACTTTGCGAAGATGATTGTACCCGAGTTCCCACCTCAACCAGCAGCAAAGCATCTTGACCTCTTCGATCGCTACTCAAATATTTTCGACCTGAACGATCACCCTTTTGGTCAAGCCACGATTGCCGAACATCGCATAAGTACCGGTGATGCAACCCTGTCCGCCGACGTCCATACAGAGTGTCGGCGTCTGAGCAACGCATTGTCCAGAAGTTCAAAAAAATGTTTGTCCGGGGAATCATTGAGTACTCTTCCAGCGCGTAAGCTGCCCGTGTTCTCCTCAAAAAGCAGGATAACAGCTGGCGATCTGCGCGGGCTATCATCGTCTAAACAGGATCCCCAAAAATATGTCTACCTACACCCACGCATTGACAACGCTCTTGATTGCCTTCACTGTCCGACCTATTTTTCATCAAAAGCTCCTCGCTTCGGATATTGGCATATTGCCGTTGATGAGCTGAAACGTGAGAAGACCGCATTCGTGACACCTGACGGCCTAAATCAGTTTAGGGTAATGTCTTTCGGCTTGTGCAATGCGCCGACGACCTTTCAACGGATATTGGATAGTTCCTTGCGTGGCGTTAAATGTTCATTTGTTGGAGCTACTTGGACGACGTCATCGTATGTTCTTCAATATTTGAAACACACCTTGAATGACTTTCATCCATTCTTTCTGGTTTCGTCACCACTCTCCTGCAGCTCATTTTGTAGAAATGCGACTTCGGCCACCGCCAAATAAGCCCGCTCGGACATCTCGTCGATTCGTCAGGCATTCGTCCCGACCCCCCTATATTTAGTGCAGTGCAGAAATCCACAGCCAACCCGTGCCAAAGTTCTTCGACGCTTTATTAGCGTAAGCTATTACTTCTGCCCGTTTGTGAGAAATTTCGCACATGTTGCCTGTTCTCTAACAGGCCTCTTCAAGAAAGACGTTGCTTTCTGCTGGGGCTCCAAACAAGATACTGCTTTCTCAGAGCTCATCACGCTACTCACAACGCTTCCAGTCCTCGAACATTTACGCACTTCTGCTACCCCAGAAATTTGCGCCGAGGCTAGTGCTTACGGAATTGGCACAATTTTAGCTCAACGCCAATGTTGGAATGACCGCGTTATCGCTTACGCTAACCGCCTCCTCTCTCCGCCCGAGCGCAATTACTCGATTACCGAGCGCGAGCGTCTGGCACTTGTATGGGAGGTGGGCAACTGCCAACCCTACTTATATGGTCGACCATATACAGTTACCACCGATCACCGTGCCCTTTGTTGGCTTTCTTCAATCAATGATCGCACTGGTCGTCTAGGTCGCTGGACCTACGCTTTCAGGAAAACGCGCACTCTGGTCTACAAGTCGGGTCGTTTACATCAGCACGCCGACTGCCTCTCTCGTTATCCAGCTGGTTGAGCGGACGTTTCAGTAAATGTCGCACCGACCTACGTTTTCTTCCTCGCTGCCTTGAAGGACATTGGCGCTGAACAACGACGCGATGAATGGTTACGACAGCGTATGGAACGTCTGCTGTCTGATCCATCTGACCCATCTCTTCACAAATTCTTACCAGAGAATAACATCCTGTATCGCCACAACATGCCCTACTTTCCGTTTCATCTTCGACAGGTTGTGCTCAAGCAACTGCGCGACGTTCCAACCGCTTGCCACCTTGGGGTCTCTCATACGTATGACAGCATTCCGCGACCTTCTTTTCTGTTCCGGTCTCAGCCGCGCTGTCGTCAGCTAAGTCACCGCGTCAGCTATCACCGTCGAAAAAAAGCAATATATGCCTCATGCTGTTATGCTGAAAGCTCCAGATATAACGATCTACCCTTCTTCCCGCGTTGACGTTGATATTACGGGGCGATTTTTTATACGGCATGCCGGAAATAAGTGGATTGCAGCCGCTAACGACTGCGAAACCCGCTATGTCAGTACAAGAGCCCTACAAACTAGCTGCGCTACAACCATCGCTGACTTCTTGCTTCAGAAGGTTATCTTACACCACGACGCCCCTCACCTACTTTTCACTGATCGCGGACAATACTTCCTAGCCATAGTCATCGACGACTTCAATCATGCACAACTTAACACAAACTTGCTATAGCTTACCACATTTAAACTAACGGTCTTGCCAAACGCAACTGGAAACCGCTGACATGCTTGCCATGTATATTTTTCCCGATTTTCGCGACTCCGACACTGTTCTAGCATTTGTCCCATTTGCTTACAATGCCTCACGCCATGACGCACTTGGTTGCTCAGCCATCATCATCATCATCATCATCTTCATCATATTTTACGTCCACTGCGATCTTCAATTACCCCTGTCCAGCGACAACCGATTCCAACTAGCGCCCACGAAATTCCCGATCTCATTGCTCCACCTAGTCTTCTACCGTCCTCAACTGTGTTTCCCTTCTCTTGGAACCCATTATGTAACCCTAGAAGTCAACGGTTATCTAACCTGCGCATTATATGACCAGCTCAGCTCCATTTGTTTCTTTTAATGTTACTTAGAATATCGCCTATACCCGTTTGTTCTCTGATCCAAACCACTCTCTTTCTGTCTTTTAACGTTACGCCTAGCATTCTTCATTCCATCGCTCTTTGCACGGTCCTTAATTTGGTCTCAAGCTTCTTTGTCAATCTGCAAGTCTCTGCCCCTTATGTGAGCACCGGTAAAATGCACAGATTGTGCACTTTCATTTTCATTGATAATGGTAAGCCTCCAGTCAGGAGTTGACAATTTCTGCCGTATGCGATCGAACCCATTTTCATTCTTCTATGAATTTTCACCTTCTGATGACGGTTCCCTTTGATTAGTTGACCTAGGTTAACGTACTTGTCAGATTCTAGAGGCTGACTGGCGATCCTGAACTCTTGTTCCCTTGCCAATCTGTCCATCATTATGTTTGTCTTCTGCATATTAATCTTCAACCCCACTCCTACACTCTCTCTGTTAAGGTACTCCATCACTTACTGTAACTCGTCTGCAGTGTTGCTGAACAGAACAATATCTTTGGCAAACCAAAGCCTGCTGGGATATTCGCCGTCGATGCTTACTCCTAAACCTTCCCAGTTGCTTGAATTTTTCTTCCAAGCATGCAATGAATAGCATTAGAGAGATTGCGTCCCTCTGTCTGAGCCGGCTCTTTATTGGTATCTGCCGACTTTTCTTGTGTAGAATTAGCGTAGCTGTGGAATGTCTCTTGATATCTTCCAAGGTATTCACAAAGGCGGTCTGCACTCCTTGATTACGTAATGCCTCTATGACGGCTGGTATCTCTACTGAATCAAATGTCTTTTTGTAATCTATGAAAGCGATATAAGAGGCTCATTGTACTCTGCCGATTTCTCGATTACCTAAGTAATGACGAGAATGTGATGCACTATATAATATTCCTGCCTGATCCAATCTTTTCTATTGGTTGACTAAAGTGCAGTGTTGCCCTTATCGTACTGTAGCTAATTTTGGGGAATATTTTATATAATGCAGGGAGTAGGATAAGGGCCTTTAATTTTTCAATTAGTTAACCTCTCCCTTCTTGTGGATTAGTATAATGTTTGCATTCTTGTTTTCTGGGACTCTTGCAGTAGAAGACACTTCGTATATAGAGCCGCCAGTTTTCAAAGCATTGTGTCCCCTCCATCATTGATTAAATGGACTGTTATTCCATCTCCTGCAGCTATTCCTTGTTTCATGTCTTGCAAGGCCTCTTTGACCTCATCACTAGATAAAGAAGGAGCTTCTGTATCCTGCTCGTTACTGTTTATTATTGAGGTATCCTGACTCCTCTGGGTACTGTACAGGTGAGCATAGAATTCTTCCGCTGCTTTTACTATGCCTTCGAGATTGCTGATGATATTACCTTACTTATCCTTCAGTGTACACATCTTGGTTTGTCCTATGCCAAGTTTCCTTCTCACTGATTTCCAGCTGCCTTCATTTTTTACGCCTTCTCCAATCTTTCTCACGTTGTAGTTTCTAATATCACTAACTTTCACCTTGTTGATCACTTTTGACAGCTCTGCGAATTCTATGTCATCTCTTGAGTTGGACACTTTCATTCTTCCTCGTTTTTTTTATTAGGTCTTTCGTTACTTGGGAGAACTTGCCTGCTGTTTGCCTTGGTGCCTTGCCTCCCATTACTATAGCTGCCTATGAAGGCACCGTCGTTACGGTTTCATTCATTACCTCTGTGTCGTCTGCATCTCTCGGTTATAAGGCTACATATTTGTTTGCAATCACCGTCCTGAATTTGTCTGCTTTTAACCTTACTGGCTCGAGGTTGACCTGCTTTTTCTTGACCAATTTTAATCTTTCTCTTTTCAAGTTCAGGTGAGCCCTTGCCCTCACTAGCCTACGATCAATGCACTTTATCCTACCTATCACTTCTACATCCTGCACTACGCTGGGACTGACAGAAAGTATGAAATCAATTTAATTTCTCGTTTCACCATTAGGGCTTTTTCAGGTCCACATTCTGTTGCTACATTTCCTGAAGAAGGTGTACATTATTCAAAGCTCGTTCATTTCTGTGAATTCCTCCTCTAGCGTTTGTAGAATCGACGCCGTAGTTGCCAATTGTTTGTTCACCAGCCTGCTTTCTGTGCACTTTTGCATTGAAGTCGCCATTACTACAGTATACTGATTTTGTACTTTTCTCATCGCTAATTCAACATCTTCATAAAACTGACCTACTTCCTCATCATCGTGACTGGATGTTGGAGTGCAGGCTTGTACTACCTTTTCTATACGTCTTATAAAGCTTCATTACGACTACTGATACCCTCATTAATGCTGCAGAATTCGTCAATGTGGCCCGATCACCCACCGTGGCTGCTCAGTGGCTATGGTGTTGGGTTGCTGAGCACGAGGTCGCGGGATCGAATCGCGGCCACGGCGGCCGCATTTCGATGGGGGCGAAATGCGAAAACACCCGTGTACTTAGATTTAGGTGCACGGTAATGAACCCCAGGTGGTCCAAATTTCCGGAGTCCCCCGCTACGGCGTGCCTCATAATCAGAATGTGGGTTTGGCACGTAAAACCGCATAATTTAATTTTTTTATGTTGCCCGATATGTCCTTATGGATTAGGAATTCCAACCCGTATGGCTTCTTATCTGGCAGACCTGTATAGCAGAGAACATGGCCATTAGTCATTAATGTATAAGCCTCACCAGTTCTTCTAATCTCACTAAGGCCGATGATATCGCAAAATATATCTCATAATTCTTCAAGGAGTCCTCTAAGCTAGCCTCACTCGACAGAGTTAGGCTGTAAAGGTTGAGAGGGTCAGTTTGCGTTGGCGGCCTGGCCCGACCCAGTGATTCTTAGAAGCTTCTGCTGCGCGACAGGTGTGACCGCAGCCTTGGTCAAGTGCCACGCAGCTGCTGGGGACCGAGGGCCCTGGGTTAATTGTAGGAATCATCATGAAGGTAGTGGCTGAATACTGCACCAGGGAGGCCAATTGCTATTCTGGTGAGGGAGCGTCCTTGTGCAAGCTAAGTGGGCCATTCTAATTTGGTTGTACCTGGGTTAGTACATCCCCATTCACTCTCTACATCTTTTGCCGGTGTCAGGCGTCACTCCAAGCCTGCAGATGTTTACTGGAGGAAGTGAAATTCAATCTCACCATCGATTAAAAAAATAAAAAAAAGATCTTATAGAAGCATTTGAACTTCTGTCTCAAGCAACTGAGCCTTCGGCATAGCTCAGTCAGATAGTCCCGTAGGCGGCGAGGCTACCTTATCCCTAACAAGTACAGCCCAGAGGACCCTACATCCCGAAAAATTTTGATTTTTCCGCTATAGATGGGTTCAGCTGAATATAGAACGGGCAAGTCAACATATAACGATATATAAGCGGTTCAGGCCTTTAAGTTGCGGGATTCTCGCGTGTGCAGGCGGTCGTGAACTCGGCAAGGCAAACGATGCTGTCCTGCTGTTTGCTCACCGTTCTACCTTCTATTCGCGTCTGCAGGCCAACGTTACCTTTCAAGACTTCGCTTTTAGCCACATTGTACTCGCCGACTGAGGACGCTCCTGACGCCATAGCCGCAGCACAGACAAGCCAGAAGATTCGTCACAACCAGCGCCATCACGACGTGGGCTACGAACCAGGCGCCCTTGTTTTAATTTGGTCTCCGTCTCGGCGTGATGGTCTTTCGGAAAACCTCCCCATAATTCCATGCCTTATGGCGTCCTCCGCCAGTTAATGCCTGTTACATATGAATCCAGGAAAAACATAGGAAATGCGAGAAATGAAAATTGAAGGCGATCAGCAAGACGCGAACAAGGAGCAAGCGGGAGCCAACGTTTTGACAAGTGGAGTGGTCTTTTTCAAGGTGACGTATACTCTCATCGGTGCCGTACATGTTGGTACGGTTCTTCTAAAGGGGGTATTGGTTAACGTGCGTGGGCAGAGGCAATGACCCAGCAGTGTTCGCAGCCCTCTGAAGGTGTAGAACTGAAAATAAAGTTGTGCTAGTGAACGTCGGTGGAGGAATGTGAGATAGCGCCGTGTGTCAGCCAGTTTACGTGTCACTGTGAGCTCCTCTTTTCGTAGAAGGGGACTGCACGATGGGGATGGAACGAGGGGAGGGATCATCTGCTCCGCTGGAAGTCAGTTAACTATCGTCTCTCTGAAAGACAGAAGAAAAGTAGCGGCTGAATATGGTGCTCCTGGAAAAAGAAAGAATAAATGTATAAGTAAACAACGAAAGGAATGATTGAAAGAAAAGGGAAGTAGAAATATTATTGAAAATCCAATAACAAAAGCACTAAGCGACGCAATGAAACAACTAAGCGCCGTTGAATATAGTTTAAAACTGAGCATAGCGAATTCGATTCTAAAGCTCCCTCTAAAACCATAATGCCTGTTGGGTGCAATGTGTCTAACTTGTCTATTTTGTACCTCGCGAAGATGCCAAATTTGACTGTAGTATGTAGCGTGTAATTTCATCAAAGCTAAAAATAAATTATGCGGTTTATACGTGCCGATACCACGATCTGATTATGAGGCATGCTTTAGTGGGGGACTCCAGAAATTTGTACTACCTGGGTTTTTTTCACGTGAACCTAAGTATAAATACACGGGTATTTTGGCATTTCGCCCCCATCGAAATGCAGCGGTGGTGGCCGAGTTTCGATCACACGACCTCGTGCTCAGCAGCGCAACACCAAAGCCACCAAGCAATCATGTTGGCTATTTTCATCAATGTTATGACCTGCGTACCATATACTACATAATGTACCGGAGCACTTCGGCACCAGTTCTGTGCCAGCACGCATGAAGAAGTTGACATTCGTGTGTCTCGCTCTGCAGGTTTTTCGGGCTCTGGCTGTCTTGTTTTAGTGGCCTTTTTCCAGACGCCATGCCCACATTGCTGAGACGAGCAGCAAAACGGCCTGGTACACCTGGCGGAGGTGCTGGGTAGTCCCTTTCCTCGTCCTGGAGCTCCGCAGCCATACTCTACCATCTCCCGCTGCAGTGACTTAGGATGCCATCGCCCCTCAGTGACACTACCATCACCGGCATGCGGTGGAACAGCGCAAAGATTCCTGGATTGCTTCGGTGCTTGACCACATATTTCGATCTTCGCCTGACTCACCCTAACGCACCCTTCATCATCACGCTCTACACATTCCGGTTCGCGAAGGCTTGTTCTACCACCGCAATCACTTAACCGACGGACACTGGTGGCTCCTTAGTTTCTTCGTCAACTGCGCTCAGACATTTGCAGCGTTTTCCACCGTCACGCACAATGTGGCCACACTGGCGCATTCAAAACATACTCCTGTATTCGCCTGCGGTGCTACTGGAGCAGCATGTATTGTTACGTTCGCCACTATGTTCGGTCACGCCCTACATGTAAGCACAGCAAGACATCTCCTCACAGCACCGCCAGTTCTCTACAACCATTGTCTTGGCCTACCCGTCCGTTCGACCGCATTGGAGTCATTTTTTTGGGTCCCCTCCCGAACACTCCTGACGGCAACCGGTGGGTCATTGTCGCTGTTAACCAACTCACACGGTATGCTGAAACATCTGCGCTGCCAATTGACACCGCGAAAGACGTTGCGTACTTCCGTCTTCATCACATCTGTCTGCCACATAGTCCGACACGTTAATTACTAAGCGACCGTGGCCGCGTCTTTCTCTCAAACGTCATCGATGTCTTCATAAAGGAATCTCAGATTGTACATCGCACAGCCTAAGCCTACCTTCCTCAAACTAAGGACATGACGAAACATTTCAATCGTATACTTGCCGATATGCCGGCGATGTACGTGTCAGACGATCACACCAATTAGGACCGGGTACTTCCGTTCATGACCTACGCTTATAAATTTGCGGCCCAATCTACAACTGGCTTCGTACCTTTATTTCTTCTCTACGGACGTGAACCATCATATGCCATAGACACAAATATTGCATACCAACCTGACGGTTCTGAAGCGAAACCTATATCTGAAACGGCTGCATATGCGGAAGAACGCCGTCAACTGGCGCGTTCGTTTACCACGAAAGACAAGTGTCGTCAAAAAGCTCGCCATGACGCCTTTGCATCTACTGCCCACTATTCCCCCAGAATGGTGGTTTGGCTATGAGTTCCATCCACCACTCTCGGCCTTTCCACCAAGCTTTTGACCAAATACCACGGTCCTCAGAGAATCCTAGAGCAAACGTCGCCCATGAACTATGTGATCGAGCCGGTCGAGCCAGCTCCCGACAATCGTTTCCGAGGGCGCGAAACAGTTCATGTCGCACGGCTTAAAGCGTGCTACGACCGGCCTGTGCTGTCGTCTGCCTGGGTCGCCAGGTTGGCTCCTTTCTACCCGGGGAGTGTTGTACCGGAGCACTTCGGTGCCAGTTCTGTGCCAGCAAGGAGGAAGTTGATGTTGGTGTGTATCTCGCGCTGTCAGTTTTTTGGGCTCTGGCGGCCTTGTGTTAGTGGCCATTTTCCGGCCGCAGTGTCCACATTGCTGAGACGAACACGCCTGTTACAATATTCACTTACTACACTGAAATTTACGTTCTGCGCGAGACAGAAACTACAGACAATCATACCTCGTCCATAAGTTCAAGACATTGCACCCAATAGGCATTAACGTTTCAAAGGGAACTTTAAAATCTATTCGCTATGCTAAATTTGAAACTATAGGCAACAACATTTAGTCAATTTTCATTGGTTTGCTTTGTTTGCATTGGGTTGCTTAGGGTGGAAGAAGGCCGCCAATACATGCAAATTTGAGCGCTACTGGCCACGCGCGGCAATATTGCGTGTACTGGCCGGCTTCCTCCACACTGGGAAAAACACCTATGTAGCACGTTTCGAGAAACAGGACGCAGTATTGGGAGTTTTTCATGTTGTTGTACTCTTTCTCGCTGACACTAATAATGGAATTTTAATATTTGAGAAGTGATTAATTAATTCGGATTAATTATGTATTAGGGGGAATTCAAGAAATACTCTGTTTCCAAGCGACGGCAAACATTACCTTTGTTCTGTCCAACTACGTGGCATTTGCATGTTCTTAAAGCTTGGTGCATGATATTTAGCACACCCTGCATATGACGGGTTCTGTGAATATTTGAGCGCTGCAATCAAATTGCAAAAATTACACTATTTTGACAGTGTCAATAATGCTCTGCCCTTCAGCGGCGTGTTCTTAGTAGATCTTGTAAAGCATTGATGCAATATCTGACATCGCTACTTCCAGATGTCGAATGAAGTGGTATTAATAATAATTTATTCACTTAAAGTTAAGGTCATGTGTTCAGTTTATTTAGGTATTTGCACTAAGAGACGTTGCTCTTGGCTGTCGACAACCACGAAAGTAAATTCGTATTGGTGTTTAATTTCTTATTATCAAAATTTAGAAAAATGTTTGCCTACTAGCCAACAGCAGCACAGAAGCAAGGCTGAAGCTACTTTACACTTCAGAGGTCTTTGTCGCATCAAGTAGACTAAAGTTTAACGTGTTCATTTTCTTCACACATGCTGGTTAAAAAATCTCACTAGTGATTGTGGCTTCAGCCTTTTACAACAAGCCTAAACTCAGCGGCAATACTTGTCGTACGAATAGTTTCTAATGCGGTTGTAGCCATGCACTGAAGGAGGAGGAGGAGGAAATAACTTTATTGAGTCCTGAGGAACCCCTCCCCACCTACTCTTGGTTTAGTGGTCGGCAGGGGTGGCGGGCCGCACCCACGTTGGGACGGGAAGCCCTTGAACCTATACCCTTTCGTGAGCCCTCTGGAATATGAACCTGGCAACGTTTAACGCTAGAACGTTATCTAGTGAGGCGAGTCTAGCAGTTCTATTGGAGGAATTAGAGGGCAGTAAGTGGGATATAATAGGGCTCAGTGAAGTTAGGAGGCCAAAAGAAGCATATACAGTGCTAAATAGCGGGCACGTCCTGTGCTACCGGGGCTTAGCGGAGAGAAGAGAACTGGGAGTCGGATTCTTGGTTAATAAGAATATAGCTGGTAACATACAGGAATTCTATAGCATTAACGAGAGGGTGGCAGGTCTTGTTGTGAAACTTAATAAGAGGTACAAAATGAAGATTTTACAGGTCTACGCCCCTACATCCAATCATGATGACCAGGTAGTCGAAAGCTTCTATGAAGACGTGGAATCGGCGATGGGTAGAGTGAAAACTAAATACACTATACTAATGGGCGACTTTAATGCCAAGGTAGGCAAGAAGCAGGCTGGAGACAAGGCAGTGGGCGAATATGGCATAGGCACTAGGAATAGCAGGGGAGAGTTATTAGTAGAGTTTGCGGAACAGAATAATATGAGGATAATGAATACCTTCTTCCGCAAGCGGGATAGCCGAAAGTGGACGTGGAGGAGCCCGAACGGCGAGACTAGAAATGAAATAGACTTCATACTCTGCGCTAACTCTGGCATCATACAAGATGTGGACGTGCTCGGCAAGGTGCGCTGCAGTGACCACAGGATGGTAAGAACTCGAATTAGCCTAGACCTGAGGAGGGAACGGAAGAAACTGGTACATAAGAAGCCGATTAATGAGTTAGCGGTAAGAGGGAAAATAGAGGAATTCCAGATCAAGCTACAGAACAGGTATTCAGCCTTAACTCAGGAAGAGGACCTTAGTGTTGAAGCAATGAACGACAATCTTGTGGGCATCATTAAGGAGTGTGCAATGGAAGTCGGTGGTAACTCCGTTAGGCAGGATACCAGTAAACTATCGCAGGAGACGAAAGATCTGATCAAGAAACGCCAATGTATGAAAGCATCTAACCCTACAGCTAGAGTAGAACTGGCAGAACTTTCGAAGTTAATCAACAAGCGTAAGACAGCTGACATAAGGAAGTATAATATGGATAGAATTGAACATGCTCTCAGGAACGGAGGAAGCCTAAAAACAGTGAAGAAGAAACTAGGAATTGGCAAGAGTCAGATGTATGCGTTAAGAGACAAAGCCGGCAATATCATTACTAATATGGATGAGATAGTTCAACTGGCTGAGGAGTTCTATAGAGATTTATACAGTACCAGTGGCACCCACGACGATAATGGAAGAGAAAATAGTCTAGAGGAATTCGAAATCCCGAAGGTAACGCCGGAAGAAGTAAAGAAAGCCTTAGGAGATATGCAAAGGGGGAAGGCAGCTGGGGAGGATCAGGTAACAGCAGATTTGTTGAAGGATGGTGGACAGATTGTTCTAGAGAAACTGGCCACCCTGTATACGCAATGCCTCATGACCTCGAGCGTACCGGAATCATGGAAGAACGCTAACATAATCCTAATCCATAAGAAAGGGGACGCCAAATACTTGAAAAATTATAGACCGATCAGCTTACTGTCCGTTGCCTACAAACTATTTACTAAGGTAATTGCAAATAGAATCAGGAACACCTTAGACTTCTGTCAACCAAAGGACCAGGCAGGATTCCGTAAAGGCTACTCAACAATAGACCATATTCACACTATCAATCAAGTGATAGAGAAATGTGCAGAATATAACCAACCCTTATATATAGCTTTCATTGATTACGAGAAAGCGTTTGATTCAGTCGAAACCTCAGCAGTCATGGAGGCATTACGGAATCAGGGTGTAGATGAGCCATATGTAAAAAAAAATGGCTGTGGCTTAGGTAAGGTTAAGCCCAGGATGCGAAGCATACTAGCCTTTATTTTAGTTGTTGAACCACTGTTTAGCCTGGTGAACTGCTGTTGCTTGGCTATATTTGGTTCGGCTAGACGAAGAAACAACTGATGCATTACTTCTTCGCCTTCAAGAGTGGAACGCGACAGCGTTCCCGTCGACCCGCCAAGGGGTGTAAGACAATGGGCTACAGGGCAGCGACTACGCGCCCCGCATTGGACGCGGTGAGCGTCGAGCAAAGCAGCGTTCGGCGCGGCAACGAAATGTGCGCCTGAGCAAGAGACGCACGCCTTAGAAACAGCGCGTTTCTAAGGCAACACCGCATTCACTAGAGGCGCTTTTGTACCGCTTTGAAGCGTTGTACTCGTGGCTCAGTGGTAGCGTCTCCGTCCCACACTCCGGAGACCCTGGTTCGATTCCCACCCAGCCCGTCTTGCAAGAGTTGAGCCAAAGCCACTTCTCCTCTGTCGTGACGTCACGGTGTCACGTGATTTCATGGTCACCGCCGCGCCTGAGGAGCTGGGTTGAGCCCTCGTAATATGCTTCGCATAAAATACTGGAAGATATCTATAGCCGCTCCACAGCCACCGTAGTCCTCCATAAAGCAAGCAACAAAATCACAATAAAGAAAGGTGTCAGGCAGGGAGATACGATATCTCCAATGCTATTCACAGCGTGTTTACAGGAGGTATTCAGAGACCTGGATTGGGAAGAATTGGGGATAAAAGTTAATGGAGAATACCTTAGTAACTTGCGATTCGCTGATGATATTGCCTTGCTTAGTAACTCTGGGGACCAATTGCAATGCATGCTCGCTGACCTGGAGAGGCAAAGCAGAAGAGTGGGTCTAAAAATGAATCTGCAGAAAACTAAAGTAATGCTTAACAGTCTCGGGAGAGAACAGCAATTTACAATAGGCAGTGAGGCACTGGAAGTCGTAAGGGAATACATCTACTTAGGGCAGGTAGTGACGGCGGATCCGGATCATGAGACGGAAATAATCAGAAGAATAAGAATGGGCTGGGGTGCGTTTGGCAGGCATTCCCAAATCATGAACAGCAGGTTGCCATTATCCCTCAAGAGAAAAGTATATAATAGCTGTGTCTTACCAGTACTCACCTACGGGGCAGAAACCTGGAGGCTTACGAAAAGGGTTCTACTCAAATTGAGGACGACACAACGAGCTATGGAAAGAAGAATGATAGGTGTAACGTTAAGGGATAAGAAAAGAGCAGATTGGGTGAGGGAACAAACGCGAGTTAATGACATCTTAGTTGAAATCAAGAAAAAGAAATGGGCATGGGCAGGACATGTAATGAGGAGGGAAGGTAACCGATGGTCATTAAGGGTTACGGACTGGATCCCAAGGGAAGGGAAGCGTAGCAGGGGGCGGCAGAAAGTTAGGTGGGCGGATGAGATTAAGAAGTTTGCAGGCACGGCATGGCCACAATTAGTGCATGACCGGGGTTGTTGGAGAAGCATGGGAGAGGCCTTTGCCCTGCAGTGGGCGCAACCAGGCTGATGATGATGATGATGATGATGATGATGATGATGATGATGATGATGATGAGCCCTCTGGACGGCCCGGAGCTGGGTCTGGTGGTCGTCGCTTCGCAGGGCGCCCACCCAGTCTTCTTTAGTGAACACGGTGCCGCTTAACGCGGAGCATTGTCAGAGCATGTGCGCTAGCGAGCAGTACGATTCCCCACAGTCCGGACATTGCGGCTCTACTTCTGGTGAATAACGGCCCAGTCTGCCTCTCGAGGGGAACGACCCTGTCTGAAGCATCCTGAATATCGATGACTGTGGTCTAGTGAGTCTAGACCACAGTCATGCCAGTCTAGTGCATGACTAGTGGTCTAGCTATGCACTGAAGGATTTTTAAAATGTGTAATAATGAGTATACCATACGATACGCAAATGCTCCCGCTAATAAGTGGTGTAATGGCATCTGCAGGCCTCAAGTAGTGAAAATAATGCTAGGCTAATGATAAAAAGCCAGACATACATAGGAATGGTAAAAAAATAGAAAATTTTTCGCGTAAAAAATAAAAAAGGACGTGTGTTTTGCTTCCGTCACATGCGAGACTTTCGACCATTTGTAAAGCCATACTTCGATGCGGTATCGTCTGATACAAACTTGAACCTCGTTTTCATCGGGCTTTCACGGTTTCTAGGACGCTTTATGCAATGTAAAAACTCTGAAATCATGGCACAGAAACGACGCCGCGGAAGGGAATAACATAATCAGTGTATCATGTTCGTGGAACGCGACACTCTTTGAAGTCAATGCGGTTTTTCGTATCCAAGAAGCTTCGAGTCAATTTGTTTACATTAAAAGAAAGCATGGAATTGCAACAAAGTTGCAACCACATTTGACTCTCTTCAATATGTCCCAGTTCTGGATACCGTGGATGCATTTTGCGCGTCTCGTCGCTTGGCCACTGCATTAAATGCACACAATAAATTCGCAATGTTTCCCCGTATTGATGCACTGTTTTGCTTCATATGTTTAGATTCATATACTGTGTGAACGTGGGCAACCTCGAAACCGTTCAATACGATATGAATGCGCGTGGTTCGTCCACCTATTAGGTATCTTCCCCTATATTGCCTTTGAGTACTTCACATTTTTTCAGCTATTTGGAGAGAGAAACACCTGTTTAGTCAAATGAAGCAGTGAGGTTGCAAGTGCGGAAACAACAAAATGATGAGTCAGAAGCTATTTACTTTTTTGTCTGATTCTTATGATAAAAAAATGAGTAGTGCATGCATCATGTAGCGAAGACTGGCGACATGAATGCTATTAGCATTCTCTCTTTGAGTTTGCGGGTAATCGCTATTAAAATGCTTTTCCTAACGGTTACTATAATAATGGCACACACTTAGGGACAGATACCTAGTGATTAAAGTTGGCATCGAATCTGTCTATCCAAGGGCGGCAAATCCCTGCTTGCATATACCCCTTTGCGGAAGATGGCGTGAAAGCCTGGATCCCCGAAGGGCGGCAAATACGCAGTGCCAGATACCCAGTGTCCCAACTTTGCGTGAAAAGGGGTTATTGATGAGCTACACATACCCTGTGGCCCAAGCTTGTGTGAAAGAGATTCAATGAAGGGGGACTTATAGACAATGAGACAAAATGACGTCAGAGTGAATAATTAAAAAGCACTATCTACCAAGAGTAACGTATAAATTGATCCAGGTTGGTCCGACGGTTGGGTTCGAACCCCATTTCCCCGAGTAGGCATCCCGCTGCTGATAGGGAATATTCTATGTGCGGACATTGATGCATAGAGACATACCGCAAACTAATGTCATTAGCATTCCAGGTGCCTCGAATGCTTACTGTGCGTGTACACTACCGCCATGCGCACAGTCGGTAATGTTGCTTCACAATGCGTACTTATTTATCCTAACACGGCATGGGAAGACTTGTCAATACCAATTTAAGCAGTTTACTTGGCCGTGCTTTTCTTTCGCAAATATTTTCGAAAAGAAGTTTTTTAAATGGGTGCCTAACCCGCGATATCGGATACCACAATTGTTTTCTTTAAATACAAGTTGACGCCAACAATGTCTGTCAAACCAATGAAAGAATTCTGAGAATTTAAGAACGCCGAATTTGGAAGTATTCTCGAGTACCCAGAACAACATTTCGACAGTTTTTGTAAGAAACCTAGACATGCATTGTGAGGAGCCAATTTGCTGCGGCTGCACTTCAAAAGCGCTGTGCATGACTGAAAATGAAAAATTGAGGCAAGACACGTCTCACGATCACTGTTGACAGCAATGCCTTTTAGTATTGAATCAGTCAGCGAGACAACAAATTGTCAAAGCGGAAACGAGCTATGTATGAGGCGTGTACTTTAGCCGGACTTCTCTATCGCACTGCGCTAAGAAGACTTGGTGTCACTTAGCGCCGCCGCTGCGGAACCTGTGAACTTCATTTTGTGGAGCTGTCATTCGTGGTACGTCTTCACATATGCGGAAATATCCTCTTTCATCCTACTTCAGTGAAATCTGTGTTTAATCAACCGATAAATCCTCCGAAATTTTATGATATAGTATATAATCTTAAGCGAGTAGTCTTACGTTACCACTTATATTTCCAGGCAAGTCAATAATGTAGATTAGGAATAAAATAGTCGATAGAGCACTCCCTTAAGGAAAACCGTGGGTAACATTGGCTAATTGTGTACGTTCATTGTTGACTTCTATAAACTGAAGTCGGTTATTGAGGTAATTGTTTATGCTATAATTGAGAAATAAAGGCGTGGCATCGTGGCGCTTCACTTCAGATTTCAACATTGACGCGTGCTCTATGTAGAGATGTAGACGATGATGAGGATACGTGCTTTTACGGACTCTGTGTAGCGGGACTTGGGAAATAGAGAGACGAAGAAGACGTCTTTGTTGTGGTGGTTTTTCAACAGGATGTTCCGCCGTCTTGCTCAAAGTATTGTTGCGTCTTGTTCGCGTTGAACCATGACACTGGTAGAAGTTCGAGGTACATAATTCTGTCTGATGCTCCAGACTCCTCCTGGGAGCTGTTCATCCAGCCCGTATTCAATTATAACTCCAATGCATCACTTCAGTCGGCGGTTACTCCTGAGGTCCACCCCCTAAAGGAATGTTTTTCCGGGGGCTGCATACCTCTGCCAATGGCAACCGCCAGCCCGTCACAGGTTCCACGAGTTCCATAAGATAGTTTTACTCATAGTACGTCCCAGGTAACCCTCGTGCAACCACTGGTTACCGATCACTGTCATGGTGATGCACGTGAAAACGTTGAAAACTGGCTTGACCAGTATGAACGTGCTGCCAAAGTCAATGGGTGGACTGGTCAACAACAGGTCTCCCACGTTTATTTCGCCCTTGACGGTAGTGCTCGCACGTGGCTCGAAAACCTTGAGAACATCGCTACACGGAATAATTTCCAGCCTCAGCTTATTGAATTATTTGCGAGTGTTGATCGACGTGAAAATGCCCAGCAAATAATTGAGATGCGCATCTAGACACCGAAAGAAACCGTAGCTATGTTTGCCTAGGACATGACCCCCCTGTGTCGTAGAGCTGACCCTCACAGGGCTCTGGAAAAGAAGTTGCGATACCTTATGCGTGGCGTCAAAGAACTATTCACTGGACTTGTGCGCAATTCCCCGAGTGCCATGGCTGACTTTATAATGTAAGCCACTGGTATTGAACGCGCACTCCATCAAAGATGCAGACAGTACGATCACTTGCCCAGCAGCGCTCCTATCGACGATGCCGCAACGACCTTTAGCAATCACAACGCTCTCCGTGATATAATTCGGGAGATTCTTTGCGAACAACTTCAGAAGCTCTGGACACCGGCACTGAGCACACCCGTGGCATCAGTCGCTGAAGTCATCAGTAATGAAATTAGGAAAGCGTTCTCGGCAGGCCATCCTAGTCACGAGCAGCGTCCCACAAGTTACGCCGACGCTCTCCGACGTCAACCCTCTGTTAAGCCCATGCGGTCACACCATCAGACACCGAGAGCCTCACCTTGGTCATTACCATCAGAGGAAACTTTGAGAAGTCCGCCCGTTGTGCCAATCCCATCCGACAGCCAGCTACCCTCAGCTGCAGTCTGGTCACCACCACAAGGCGAGGCTTCGAGGCCTCCGCAAAATTCGAAAAACAGACGTATAACGCAATGTCGATAGGCGCCCTCTCTGGTGTAACTGCGGAGGCACCTGCCACATTATGCGCTTTTGCTGATACCACGACGCCTCCTTCCGACATCGTTAATTCTGGTTTGACGGTCGACGCACCTTTGACGACCACACACTAGGCCACAACGACGCTGCTTTTCAAGGTCCTCCTGTAACGCGTACTATAAACAATAACTCTGCCTAATCACCAGACAGATTTCGGCCGATGGTCACGCTCTCCGTCCCCTGTTCATTCGTCTTCACCGAATGAACGTCCTTTTGCTGACTTCCGGGGAAGAAGGCCACCCAGGCCAGGCTGGGCAAGCTAACGGAGGTGACCTCTGGGGGTAAGGTTGCGGGCTGACAACAAGACAATGAAAAAACCCCAATAACCCCGCTGCAGAACGCCGTGAAGCCGGCAAACCCTGACACCGACGAAATTGTGAATAGCGACGAAATTGTGAGCGCAAATCTTATTGTTTCCGTTCACGGACACCAACTGGCAGCACTAGTCGGCACTGGTGCTGATTATTCCGTAATGAGTCAAGGTCTAGCTGTTCACCTCAAGAAAGTAAAGACACACTGAACAGGAGCCCATATAAGGACTGCGGGTGGCCAATTGCTCATGCCTGTTGGGAAGCTTTACTGCTAGAATGACCATCGGAGATTCTTTCTTCGCGGCCAGTTTCGTCGTTCCTCCGACGTGTTGTAAAGATTTAATTATACGCATGTATTTTCTACGGGAATATGGCGCCAGAATCAACATGCCGGACCGCTCGGTTCCGTTTCATTAGAGTCCTGATTTAGTTCTCTACCTATCGCCGCAACACTACTCCTTGCGTTTCTTCAAAAATGACGTAATCGTTCCATCTCGGTCATGTATCCTTGTTCCGATGGCATGTGACGTACCGTTTGATTGTGAAGGAGTCGAAGACCAAGTAACCCCGTTGATATTTACTCACGGTATCTCCGTTACACGAGACATCCCAAATGTCACTGATGTGTGCATGAACCTATTGTAAACCAGTTTTAGCACAGAGTGGCGGCACCTACCAAGAAGCATGGCTGTGGCCTATTTTGGTGACGTCGCTGATGTTCGTGGCTGCTTTTCACCCGAGGAAGTGTGTGCACAAGTCCCAGCATCTGTGCTTGACGTAAACACTACTTTACTCCAACACGAGCGAGAACGGCTTCTTGCTTTCCTCGCAGAGTTCCATGACTGCTTTGCGTCGACGTCAAGGGCTATCCAGACGCCCCTAACCAAGCAGCGAATAATCCCAGAGGACGGAACAATACCGATTCACCAAAACCCTTATCGTGTGGCCCGAAAGGAACGCGAGGCGATACAACAACCGGTAAAGCGAAAGCTTGAAGACGATTTGATTCGGCCGTCCAAGAGCCACTGAGTATCACCTTTAGTTTTCGTAAAGAAGAAGGAGGGCAGCCTGCCCTGTTGTGTGGTTTATCGAAAGCTGAATCAGGTTACTAAAAAGGACGTGTATCCACTTCCCCGTATAGCGGATTCACTTGATAGGCTTCGAAACAGTCGTTATTTCCTTTCCAAGGGCTTGAAAAGCGGGTATTGGCAAATTGAGGTAGATCTGGGAAACCGCGAGAAAACCGCTTTTGTCACGCCATGTGGACTGTACAAATTTAAGGTCTTACATTTCGGGCTTGTGCACTGCACCTGCTATTTGCCAACGGCTTATGGATATCGTGCTTTCAAGGATGCAGTGGGAACCTGCTTTGTCTATCTAGATCGTGTCATAGTGTTTTCCGCAACGTTTGAAGAGCACCTTGACCGGTTTAAAGCAGTTCTCTAGTCAATGTGGTCCGCCGACCTCAGTCTAAAGCCTGAGAAATGTCATTTTTGCTCTGAGGAGCTAGAGTTTCTCGGCCATGTCGTCAGTCACACGGGTGTTCGCCCGGGTCCTAACGAAGTTGCCGTTGTCGCACAGTTCCCAGTACCCTCAGATAAGAAGGCTGTCAGGCGCTTTTGGGGCCTCTTCGCATATTATCGGAGCTTTATTACAGACTGTGCTCACATTGTGTCGCCGTTAAGTTGACTCACGAGGGATGACATTGCTTTTGTATGGGGCGGTGAACACCAAGCTGCTAACCAATTTCCGGAACCGTTTACAAATGCCCCCTGTGCTTCACACTGCCTCACCATGCTTCACCCTGATGCCAGCAATGTTGGTCTCGGAGCCGTGCTTGTGCAGTGCCAGGACAACACAGAAATAATGATCGCTTCTGCAAGCAGAACACTCTCACGAAAAGGAGCAAACTACTCTACAACTGAGAAAGAGCGCCTCGCCACCGTATGGGCGGTTACAATATTACGCCCATATTTGTACGGCCACCCTTTAAAGGTATTAGTGACCATCATTCACTCAACTGGCTCACAAATCTTAAAAACACTTCCGGGCGAATAGTACATTGGAGCCTTAGATGGCAACAGTTATATATGACAGTCACGCACAAATAGGGGAATGCCATACTGACGATGACTGCCTGTCTCGGTCACTTAGACAGTCAGCTCATCCTTCTGATGAAGAATAAATAGCATTTATCGGTCTTTGCGACACGTCTACCAATGCACAATAACAACGGGAATACCCTCAGACGGACAAACTAAGACCGCACCTAATGTTTTCGGAAGAGAATCGTTATCGTTTTGCCTAAGAAACAAAGTTATGTAGAAAATTAACTTCTCTTGGAGCGTATCCAGGTATTTTCTCGTCTTTCCTACTGCTCTTCGTCGTGAAGGATTGGAAGCATGTCCGAACGAGATCACTTCTAGGCATCTATAGGATACACGCGAACGCTGAACAGAGTACGACAAAGAAAATTGGCCCGGATGGCCTGTTGCCGTGAAACACCACTTTCGGACCTGCCTTGATTGTCAGCGGCGCAAGTCACCTTCAACGAAACCAGCCGATTTGCTACAACCCTGCCAAAGTACGGCAAACGCAATTTGACCAGATCGGAATGGAGCTCTTGGGCCCACTTCCTAGTTCTACTACGGTTAACCTCTGGGTTATTTTAGCAATTGACTATCTTACTCGCTACACTGAAACAAACTTTCTTTAGGTAGGTACAGAAGCAGGGCTGGCGCTATTTTTTATTGAGAACGTTGTTCTGAGACATGGCGCAGCTACCATCGTCATATCATAGTGGGAAACCGCATTCACAGCCGCACTTCAGACCACGTCCTAATGCTAAGTGGCGCGACTCATCAAAGACAGCAGCCTACCAGCCACAAACAAATGGATAAGAAAGCGCCTGAACGAAACACTCGTAGACATGCTTTCAATGTACGGGATATAAAGCAGAAAGATTGGGACGAGATTCTGGCTTATATCACGTTTGCTTATAACACGGCTAAACAATAAACTACACGGATGACCCCGCTCAGCCTTGTTCACGGACGAGAAGTAACGACGATGCTCGATGTAATGCTACGACACGAACCTGACGGCATTGACATGAATGCTGATGTGTTTACGCAAAGTGCAGCATAAGCCAGGCAGTTCGCACGCCTGTGAATACACCGGCAGCAAGACTAGCACACAGGTCGCTATAATGCCCATCACAGACCTGTAACTTATGAACCCGGTGACAGAGCATGAATCCGTGCGCCTATAAAGAAAACGGGGTTATCTGAGGAACTCCCCAGGCGATATTGCGTTCCCTATAAAGTGTTCCGATGGCTAAGTGACGTCACATACGACGTCGTTTCAGATAGCTCTTACTGCAGAAGGCGCCGCCAACACCGTTCTCAACTTGCGCACGTAGTGCGCGTGAAACCCTATGTCAGTGAGTACGACGGACTTTCCTTTTCACCAAGCGAACTTTATTGTTTAGCATCGGGGTGATGGTCTTTTAGAGAGAGGGAAAATGACGTTTGTCGTGTGTTGACATGTTGACGACGATGAAAATGCGTGCTTTAACGAACTCCGTGGAGTGGGGCTGGGAGAATAGGGAGACGAAGAAGACGTATTTTTTCAGGTGGTTCTTCAACAGGCTGTTCCGTCGTCTTGCTCCCAGTGTTGTCTGTTGTTCACGTTAAACCGCGACAATATGCTGAGTGGCTGTAGATTTGAAGAGTGGCATGCACTTTGCCGAAATGTATTTTGCATGAACGTGCATTCACTGTGTAATTCACGGTATAATGTCTTAAATATCTCAAGGTTCCGTGAATATTAACTGTGTTCTTAGCTGAGAATAGATACATGGGTATTAACTGCGCCTTAAGACTCGACACAAGGAGAGAAGGGGACAGACAAGCGAAAATTAAGCCGTTATTGGCGTAGAAGCGATCCTGCCTATTTTCGGGACTCAATCACCGAAGATGCATCAGAATAAATCCTATCATTTTATTAGCAAAAAGCTATCAAAACGATCTTGAGCGGCATTTAGTCTAAGTATATTTGGTAGCAAAGTTTATGCCATGCCTTATCGCTTCAATCTATAAATTACGCTTTTGAAATGCTTTGCTTTGCGCCTGCCGCTTCTATGTACCGTTTTCTTTTTTTCCTTCTTTCTCTGGAAAAAAAATGATTAGGGTATGCAAAGGAAGCAGCTAGTATAAGGTGAGAAGGGAAACGCCACACATCAAATAATCGCGAACACGACTGGTCTAGTTACAGAACTGTGTTTCACGTTCATTTTGTGCCTCGCACCTCGAGCCTGTGAACCCATTGGGAGGTAGCCTTTCAGCTGCGTCTTGAATTGGGGAGACCGAGAGTGCCGGGTTCGCAGTTGGCGCTCGTTTCCTTTCCCAAAGGGCGCAAATGGAGCGTTGCAACGCCTATGTTAGCATCCCGCGATATGGAGGCGCACTCGACCACCACCGACCTGTGTGTTCCGGAAGAGTTTACCCGGCACGGTTGAGTCGCACATGTGGTCGATAGCCCCGCGCACGTGCGATGCATCGCATCCCACCCGAGTGCGATGCCCGCAATGGCTTGGGAAGGGAAGGAATAGGGGAAGTGGAAAGAGGGAGGCAGGGTAGGGCGAGGTGGCTCGACACAGCAAGCGCACGTGTTTGCTGAACCGCGTTCGCGCAGGCGCCGCCGACAGCGCCGCAAGCCGAAAACGCCGGCGACGCTCAAACAAGGCTCTCCTGCGTCGTTGCCACTTCTCGTTTCGCCGGCCCGTTTGCTCTCTCGTTCATTTGCCAGTGCTCGAGAGGCACGTTGCATGAGTTTGCCTGCTCTTTCGGTTGAGCCTTCTTTTTCGTCATTTCACGTGTTCGCCCCTCCCCTTTCTTTTTTTTTTACTTGGGCGGAAACCTCGTTTGCTTCACGAACGTACTTGTTGACTTTGAACGATATTACAATCCCCGAGACCTCTCGGTTTCGAGGGGGTCCAGTGAGAGTTGGGCGTTGGGTGTGTCTCATCAGTTAGCTTGAGGGTCCTCACCCTGTTTGGCCGACTGCGTGCTCGAAAGCGCTCCGTTTGTGCTGTGGGTCACCAGGGAAGGCCTTTTTTTGTGGCGGCCATCGCAATCTTAGCTGAGTTTTATTTCGCACATCACTCTGTCTTTTGCTTCCCCGCACTGAACTCGAAGGGATTTTCTTTATTTTTATTTGTTGCTGTGGCCTGCACTCCTGAAGACTGGTGCGCCGCCCACCCATCAATGTCGGTTTGATTAGGGCGGTGGTTTTGGCGCTCGCAGCCGCAGGCATGTGCTTACTTCTGCAGAGCGATGAGAAGGGAACGTTTCCGTTGGATTGCCACCACTTCACAAAGGTCAACCTTGAATTCGGGCAGCTGCTTGTAGTTTGTTGTTTGTCGCAGTGTGTGCAGAGTCGAGCTCGACGGTGCGCGTAAGAGAAAAATTCCCCATGAGAAGTCTCAATACAAATACAGCAGAATAAATAGCTGACACCGCATTACGTTCAATTCTGAATCATCCTGAACGTCTGCTTTGAGCTCGTCTGCAATCAAGAGGGAGATGCTGGGACCACGTTGAGCAACATGCCAGAAGTGATCAGTTTCAAAAAACACGAAACCGAACCCGCGGAGAATTGCGGTACAGAGCTTGAATACACAGAATCAAAGATGTATTTTCTAGTATGAGTTGAAGTTGGTTGTATCAAATGGTTGTATCAGTGCGCGATGCTGTGTTTGTTGAAGTTGCATGGCTTAGGAAGTGACAGACAGCGCCGAAAGAAGAGAACTGATGGGAAGCGAGACAACACAAGCGCTGAGTTGTTTTCCTTAAAAATTTTCTTCATCCTGCTGCACTGCCTTTCCCTTCAGAAGCCATTGGAGCCTTTGGCTTGTCTAAGAGAGTTACTAAGACGGAGACAAACAGCCCTTAAGACGAGACGTTGAGAGCATCACAGATGACTGCGCCTTGTCTGCCATGCTCTCACCATCTCGCCTCAGGTTCTCGTTCTAATGATGATGTAGCCACTAGTATACTTTAGTCCACTTCTGCAGAACAGCGTCATCCACAGTTATTTAGAGCTGACAGAATTTCAGAGTTCTTTACTTCAGCCGAATCATTGATTTCCATTGAAGTATAGCTCATCATTCTACTCGGCTGACCTCTTTTACGTTCTTATACACACATAGAATATTTGCGAGGAGCAGCGTCATGTAGGCAATTGCAAGTTTGAGTCCATTAATGTTAAATCAGTTATTATTGGTGGAAATGTATAAAGCTTATCAGAGGCTAAGCATTTTTATCCTTTCTCTGGCTGTACTCTTTGTAGAATAATATGAATAAAGAATCTTCACATCTGCATGATGACATTTGTCTGGCGAAAGAGTGTTTACACTGCTAAAAGCATTTGCGTGGCTAATGCCAAATTTCCGTTGAATTAGGAGCTTTTTTGTTATCCACCTGGGATTTGAACGTAACTACAGTGGAATACAATGATGTCCGCTTTACTTTTTTGTAGCGTTATCGGAGATTCATTTTAACTTGTGTGTTATGACCGCCAGAGCCGTAACAATTTAGCCAGGTGCGGCGAAGCAAGCTTAATCCTGCAGCTGCTGAACCATACTCTTCTCGCTGAGGCAGCAGCGAACCTTGCTTCTTCAAACAATGCTGGTATTTTTCATCCCGCTTTCTTTCCGGCCGGCAAACCGACATCCTGGCTAACCTGGGGCAAGAAAATACTGCAGCCAGAGCCACGCGTCCTGCACAGTTTAACGGCCATGGTGCCGTTGATCCACACGATGACATAATTATGCCATTCGACACGCACTATTATAGGAATACACCGCTGTTATTTAGCCTTATAAATGTCTTAAGTCTGAGGCCACCATATATATTACAAAGTAGTGCGCTAGTGACCTTCTGATGGGTTATGGAATGAATTATTATTGTTGAAATCCGTGGTCGTGCAGTAATAAGGTAAATTTGTGTCACGGGGCTTCTTGTTTTCCGCATTAGTGTATGTATGAGTTTCAGTGCATTATATGACCTGTGCCATGATTTTTTATTGTATTTGCCCCAGCTGACTTTACGATCTCACATGTTTTGTGTTACCAGATGTGTTGATTCTCTTTTTCAGAATGATGTAAAATAACATTATGTTGTAGTGCGTATATGTTAATTCTCTTACGAACTTTTTGTTGCCTTTGGGTCACTTGACTGCCTGACACATTCGTTCTTGTTGCCTTTCTTTTTCTTCAATGTTGGCTTGTTATTTCATTTCAACAGTAATTTGTTCAGAGAACAAGCTGCAATAAGTTTATCAGTATTAGGTCCAATAATGCATCACACACTTCACAATTATTCAGTTGCCAAGCAGAATTGGTTGTAGCAAAAAGAGAGTAAATGGTAATGCATTTACTATCTCAAAAATTTGTAAAGCCTTTCAGTTAGGCTAATAGAGCTTTAATGTGAATAGCATTCCGTAGCAACTTTTGCCGTTTTGAATCTATCTATCTATCTATCTATCTATCTGTCTGTCTGTCTGTCTGTCTGTCTGTCTGTCTGTCTGTCTGTCTGTCTGTCTGTCTGTCTGTCTGTCTGTCTGTCTGTCTGTCTGTCTGTCTGTCTGTCTGTCTGTCTGTCTGTCTGTCTGTCTGTCTGTCTGTCTGTCTGTCTGTCTGTCTGTCTGTCTGTCTGTCTGTCTGTCTGTCTGTCTGTCTGTCTGTCTGTCTGTCTGTCTGTCTGTCTGTCTGTCTGTCTGTCTGTCTGTCTGTCTGTCTGTCTGTCTGTCTGTCTGTCTGTCTGTCTGTCTGTCTGTCTGTCTGTCTGTCTGTCTGTCTGTCTGTCTGTCTGTCTGTCTGTCTGTCTGTCTGTCTGTCTGTCTGTCTGTCTGTCTGTCTGTCTGTCTGTCTGTCTGTCTGTCTGTCTGTCTGTCTGTCTGTCTGTCTGTCTGTCTGTCTGTCTGTCTGTCTGTCTGTCTGTCTGTCTGTCTGTCTGTCTGTCTGTCTGTCTGTCTGTCTGTCTGTCTGTCTGTCTGTCTGTCTGTCTGTCTGTCTGTCTGTCTGTCTGTCTGTCTGTCTGTCTGTCTGTCTGTCTGTCTGTCTGTCTGTCTGTCTGTCTGTCTGTCTGTCTGTCTGTCTGTCTGTCTGTCTGTCTGTCTGTCTGTCTGTCTGTCTGTCTGTCTGTCTGTCTGTCTGTCTGTCTGTCTGTCTGTCTGTCTGTCTGTCTGTCTGTCTGTCTGTCTGTCTGTCTGTCTGTCTGTCTGTCTGTCTGTCTGTCTGTCTGTCTGTCTGTCTGTCTGTCTGTCTGTCTGTCTGTCTGTCTGTCTGTCTGTCTGTCTGTCTGTCTGTCTGTCTGTCTGTCTGTCTGTCTGTCTGTCTGTCTGTCTGTCTGTCGGTCGGTCGGTCGGTCGGTCGGTCGGTCGGTCGGTCGGTCGGTCGGTCGGTCGGTCGGTCGGTCGGTCGGTCGGTCGGTCGGTCGGTCCGTCCGTCCGTCCGTCCGTCCGTCCGTCCGTCCGTCCGTCCGTTCCTGGTCGTGATACTATTGTGGCCGCTGCATTGTCATTATTGCAGCGTCGAGATGTTCCCGTGGTCGCTGCGCCTTCTACGTCGACCCTGTGACCCAAGTTGTCCAATAGCTTGGACCACTAGGTATGTGCTCATGGTCGTGACGCCCCCATGTTTGTTGTGTCGTGGTCATTCCAGTTTTCTGATCCGACGCTCGTCTTGTTATCATCGTCACGCCATCGCCATCATACAGCTGTTGTCCTGCCTTCATCTACATACTTCGTCATGATACCGCGGCGAACGTTAAACCATTCTCATTCTAACTCCGTTCTCGGGCTCTTATCCTGTCGTCATCGTCACGCCATCGTCATGGCAGAGTCGTTCTTATTCCATTGTCGTCATGTCTTCGTCGTCACGTTGTCGTTTTACCATCGTCAGCACTTCCGTATGTATCACATTGTTATCATGCCATCGTCGTCACACTGTATTCGTCGTTTTGCCATGTCAATACTTATTCGTCATTATATCTAAACCATGCGGGCGCCATTCAGCAGTGATTATGCCGCCGTTGTCATGCAGTTGTTGTCATAGTGTCGTCAGACAATCACTGTCGCGCATCTGTTGTCATGCTTTCATCGTCATGCCGTCGTGTTCGTGCCGTCGTCGTCCTTGCAGCTTCATCATTTGGCTCTGGTTATGCCATTGTCGTAAACGATGCTTCGTGATAAACTCTTCACCATGTCATCGCGACATCACTCAATCATATTCAGGCTGTTGTCGTCATGCCGTCGTACTCACGCGGTCACTTTACACCATCACCACTTGAGTAATGTCAACCCATTGTCACCACACAATCGTCGTCATGCCGCCTTTGCCCGGTCCATCGATGTTATTGCTTATTCATCAATCAATAGTAATCGCCCTGCCATTGTCATGCGATCGTCCTCAGTACGTCGTCATCATGCAGTCGCTTCCACGCACCCGTTGCCATGCTGTCGTCGACATGTCATCGTGCTCGTGCTATCATCACTACTGCAGCTCCACCATACCACCACCGTTACGCCATCGCCGGCACACATTGGTTGTAATGCTATTGTCCTCATCTTGTTGTCATCATGCTCTCGTTATTGTACCGTTGTCCTCATTTGAGAACTGTCGCCTCGTTTTCGTCATGCCGTCATCTTTATGCCGCCTTTTTTCATTCCATCGACGTCATTCCTTATTCGTGATTCTATCGACGGGACTGCGTCAACGTCATAAAGAGAGAAAGAGAGAGAACCCTTTAATGAAAGGCTGACATTTTAGCCGGCGTACAGGCATCGCTGACATGCTACTCTGCGTGGGAAAGGGAATTGGGGAGAGAAAGAAAGAAGGAGAGAGACACAAAAAAAAGAATAAGTTGAAAAAAATTGGGCACTGAGTTTTCTATGCTAAAGTCCTTCAGTGTATGCAGTGTGCTACAATGAGGTGACTGAATTCACTACGAGAAAGGTGCATGAGTGTGACAGAGTAGAACTAAAGTTTGTCGAGTTGACCATTGTTGTCTGATTATGTGAATAAAACGTTTATCGCACACCTCTGTTGTGTGAAGCAGGCTAAAGGGCCTAAGACACAGCCAAATGACAAAGGCTTCTGTTTAAGCGATTTCATGCAATGTTCATAGAACGCACGCTCGTCGGCATACGCTCGACACACAAACAGGATATGCTCCACGGTTTCAATTGAGCAACAGTTGTTGCAGTATGGACTTGTCAACTGCCCGAAGTGGTACCTTAAGCCGTTTCTATAGGCGGTGTTCAGGCGAAGACGATGGTATAGAGTTTCCAAATGGCGAGAAATGTTGGATGGGAAAGCTCTCATCATGCGCCGTGCTCATGGCGAGCTATGACAAACGAGTGCCATAGCAAAGTGGGACACTACAGGAGTGTGTCGCATATTGCCGAAGCGACGAAAGTCTCAGAATGACCACTGCTGTTGACAAATAACGTGACTTCTCAAATACGCTGCGTCGCGAAATTGCTCGAAGACTAATCGCATTACCGTCGGCTGTCATCGTGACATGAGTTCTCCCGTTTTTTTTACAACCTAAGCTGTCCATTATTCCGTTATTCGCACATTTATTCCACTATTCTAATGGCTCATTCCATTAGCGCTTTGGATTGGCGATGTTGACCGCCCCCGCCGGTATCCGTCGCACCTATCGCCAGGAATGAGAAGTACGTTTTCGAACCAGGGCCCTCCGCGCGGGAATTAGCTACTCTACCATAGCGGCAAGTCACATTTTTTTTTCTTTATTGCATGAAATTATGAGGAGCTTGAAGCTAAACTTAGTTACGTTACACTTAGACGCACATTAAAAACAGATGCACACATGGTACGCAGTCCAACGAAAGTTCAGAAATCGGGCAAACGAGCACAAGCATCCACATGCGAAATCCTGTCGGAAACTGGATCAACGGTTGCAACCACACTACGCGCTTTAGCAGCCTCTTCTCGAAAGACGGACTTTGCCGAGCAAATTCCATCAGTAACGCGCTTTAGTAAGTTAAAAATGCACGTTTATGTTCAAGCTCAGGTTAGATATTTGTAGTACAACCACACAAATAGGGATTAATAAATTTATTCGACAACTCTGGCGCCCAGTACATCACTCCCTCAAATTCCACTTTAGTTGGAACAATACCATACGTGATATTAGTTAGCTTGCTAAAGTTTTGCTTAATGTTAGGCTGGTCAATAGTTGCGAAGCTGAAATCATATTAGCCGTCTTTCGCTTTCACAGTGCTAGTGTTTTGATGGTACCGGAATTTCCTGTACCAAGACGCCACGGAACTCGACTTCACCCTCATCACGGACCCGACACATCCGACGAGAATTGGTAACTCCGTGTCCCGGGACACCACTCCGGACCTCACGTTCGTCAAGAACGACATCCGGTGCGTGATCACCTCGAGAAACACGGGGATCGACCTAGGCAGCGACCACACCATCGTGGAAATCGGCATACCGGAACACAACGACACCAGCGTCAAAACACACAGATGGATAGACTGGGATGCCTTTCGCGACGCCAGAAGCCAGAGGAGCAACGGTGACGACGAGATCGAAGACATCGACTTGTGGACGGCCGAAATCACCAAGAGCGTACGCGACGCGACCAAAGAGATTGAAACGGGCGCGGAGATCGACAAAGTAGACAGCCGGCTTGCGCATCTCATCGAGGCCAAACAGTCGATACTCAATCGTTGGAAGAAACAACGGCTTAACCACAGACTGAGAAAGAAGGTGGCGGAGCTGAACCGAGCGATCGAGGATCACTGCAGCGCTCTCTGCATGCAACAGTGGAACCAGATCTGCAACGCGGCAGACGGGCAGATGCATAGCGGGAAGACGTGGAACCTACTGTGGCACCTGATTAACGAAAGGAAGACTAAGTCGCACGAAAGGGACAGACTCGCCACGCTCCTACATCGGGCGGTCTCAGCACACGGCGTCGACGAAGTCAGCAGGCGCATTAACGACAAGTACCTGCCGACTGCACCTACCGAACAACACGCGCCATACAGCGGCCTGCCTAACGCGAATCTCGATCGTGACATCGACGTCGAGGAGGTATGCGCGGCCCTGCACGACCTCAACAGCCGGTCGGCAGTTGAGATGACGGCTCGATTGAAAAGCTCGCAAAATACTACAAGTTCTGGAGAGCGGGCGCGCTGCCAAAGCTGTGGAAGACAGCGAAGACCATCCTGATCCCCAAGCCGGGGAAGCCGCCGGACACGGATAACCTTCGTCCCATCTCGCTCACGTCTTGCGTGGGCAAGGTGCTGGAGCACGTCCTGCTCAACAGGTGGCAAGACTACCTGGAACGAGAAGGGCTGTACCCGGCCACTTTGATCGGCTTCTGACAGCACCTCAACACGCAGGACGCGATGCTGCAGCTCAAACACCAAATCATCGATGATGGCGGCAGCACCCGCGGCAACAAAGCCATCCTAGGGCTCGACCTGCAGAGCGCCTTCAATAAGGTGAAACACTCGGCGATTCTGTCCCAAGTCTCCAAGCTCAACATGGGGGAAAGATCCTACAACTACATCAAGGACTTCTTCACGGACAGGACCGTCGAGCTACGAGCAGGCGACCTACAGACGCAAGAGAAGAAGCTCGGGAGCACCGGAACACCGCAGGGATCGGTCATTTCGCCGATGCTGTTCAACCTGGTAATGATCGGAGTGGCCGAAAAGCTCGGGCGCATCGAAGACGTCAGGCACACCATCTAAGCGGACGATATCACGATATGGGTGACCGGTGGCAGCGACGCCCACATCGAGGGCGCGCTGCAAGCCGCCATCGACGCAATAGAAGACCAGCTGGAAGGCACCGGACTGAGATGTTCGCCGAGCAAATCGGAGCTTCTCATACTCCCACCTACCAAATACAGCTGAGGCAAGACCAGACAACGCGAAAACGAAAAAATCAGAATCGTTACCAAATCCGGCAACGTGATCCCCGATGTCGGCAAAATTAGGATCCTAGGCATGGTCATCGGAAAGCATGGACGAAACGGCGAAACCATCACCCGTCTCAACGCGAAAGCAGCCAACGCGATTCGACTCCTCAAACGAGTCACTTCCCGAAAGGCCGGCATGAGAGAGGAGAGCCTAATTAGGCTCGTCCAATCCTTCGTCATCAGCCACGTCGCGTACGTTGCAGCCTACCACAGATGGCTGCAACACGAACGAAACAAAATCAACGTGCTAATCAGAAGAGCGTACAAGACGGTGCTGAGCCTGTTCGAGTCCACAAGCACGACCCGCTTGTTACAACTCGGGCTACGCAATCCGCTCGAAGAAATAGCCGAAGCGGAACGGACCTCTCAAATGGAGCGGCTGTCCATGACCAAAGCCGGGAGGAAGATACTGGACGATCTGGGAATTAGACGCTCGAACCAGGTGGAGATGAAGCTCCCCGCCCCCGAAGAGGTCCGACGCCAGACCAAAATCGACCCCATACCAAGGAACATGAATCCCGAGTTCAACAAGGGAAGAAGAGCGGTGAGGGCCAAGGCTTTCCTCGACCAGCATGCCAACGACGAACACGCGTGGTACGTGGACGCGGCCGAATACCAACGGAACGCCTTCGCAGCGGTCGTCATAGAGGCGTCAACCGGCGCCACGAGGACGGCAGCGAGCGTGAGAAGCGCTGAAGCGGAACAAGCGGAGGAGGTAGCCATCGCCCTGGCCATCACCGACGCAGACTGCCACACGCTGCTGAGTGACTCAAGACAGGCGGTGCGAAACTTCGCCAAACGGCAAATCCGCAGGGAGGCTGAGCGCGTACTGCGAGCGGTAAGACTAGACAAACGAAAAGTACGACTGAAGTGGTTCCCGGCGCACGCGAGCGACGCGTCGGAACGCGATGAGAACCATAATGAGACGGCACACGCCGCGGCGCGAGCGCTAACCAACCGCGCCCCGGCGACAGACCGTCCGACGTGGTTCGGAACCAAGGACCGCATGACGGATTACAATGAAATCACAAAGGCCTACCGCTTGGCTCGCAGGACTCTTCCACCGCCGCACCCGAGACTGAGTCGAGCGGAGGCGGTAGTACTGAGACAGCTCCAGACCGGATCGCTACCGAGCCTGAAACTGATGAATCGCATGTACCCCGAGACATATCCGACAGATATGTGCAGAGTCTGCCGGAGGGAGACCACAGACTACACGCACATCTCGTGGGACGGCATTAAATACCCAGAAGACGCTAAATCAAGAACACTCCAACCGCGGCTCGAGGCAGCCGCGAAGAGCTACGACCAAGAGGATCAGCTCTGGGCCGTCCAGCAGGTCCTCGAGGCGCTCGAAAGGCACGGACCCAGCGAGCCGGCAACGGTGAGCGGAGACCCGCGCCGAGTAACGGCAACTTCGAGGATGATGCAGGCCCTCGTCGGGGCGCGCGAGCGCCCAACTGCAGGCATAAATAATGTTTCTCCAATCCAATCCAATTCCATTCTTTAATTTTCTCAGGGTCTCTTAGGCCCCCTCCCCCCCCCCCCAAAAAAAAACTTTCAATAATGTTTATGTTCATTTCTTTAGGACTAGTCTACAGAGTGAAGCGCTCATCTGCTATTATTTGCCTTTTCCCTGTTCTATAAAAAAATTTACTCATCATACCCGCCCTGCGAAAACGGATGGCCAGTAAAGTGCTTAAAATAATCACTACAAACACTGAGGGTGGCTTGCAATCCTTTATTGCCTTATAGTAATGGTAATTTAGTGCAATGGCAGTAATAGGAGTAACTGTAGTTTTAAAAAAAAATTGGCAGTGGCTTAGCTCGGCTATGCCATGATATACGTAGCGAAAACTAAGGCATAGCGTGGTTAGCCTTGGTTAATCTTGATTTCAAGCCCAGGTTAGTCTTGTTGTCTAGCTATGTTGCGGCGTTGAGCCAGTCAGTCATCTGTTTTCTGGGCGATTCATTTCCTCTTCATATCATTCGTATGTAGATTCCAGGCCTCGTCCTGCTTTTCAGGATTGTCGCCGTTCATACTCCCGCCTCAACTGTGGTTGCGGCGCAAGCGAGCTGTCTTTTTCAATCCTCCGACATCTTATCAGGCATGCGACTCAGCTGGCCAAGAGAGCGGAGGCCGACGCAACGACGAGGAACGCGGTGTGATGTCATGTGCCTCATTGGAGCACGGCTACGGTGAAATCGCAAGTTTGCGGCCAGTACAACTTTCGCTTTAAAAATTATAAGGTTTTACGTGCCAAACCACTTTCTGATTGTGCGGCATGCCGTAGTGGAGGACTCCGGAAATTTCGACGACCTGGGGTTCTTCAACGTGCACCTAAATCACACGGGTGTTTTCGCCCAAATCGGAATGCGGCCGCCGTGGCTGGGATTCCATCCCGCGACCTCATGCTCAGCAGCCTAACACCATAGCCACTGACAAACCACGGCGGGTAACTGTAGTTTTGACAACATGCCGCCACATATAGCGGCACTGCAATAACATTTAAATCAGTTGCTATTATGGTTCTTCTATACAGTAAAAGCTCGTTAATTCGAAATCGCTTAATTCGAACCGCCGGTTAATTCGAACTGATGCCCGGGTCCCTGCAAAGCCCTATGTATATCAATGGGCCGGAACGCCCGATAATTCGAACGTACCGGTACTCACGTCGGTTAATTCGAACTACGAGCCGGCAGCCGACATTGCTTCTCGTAAATAGAAGTCGCCTCGTAACGAGTACAATGCATTGAAATTTTTTTTAATATGCACAGCGACGAGAATAAATAAGCCAGCGCGCATTTTTGCACGCACGAGGCGAGCCGCCAATTTCCTTGCTGGAGCTTCCGGCGTTGTTGTTGTTACGACTGAGGGAAGGATGAAAAGGAAAGTGCACGGGCCTGCCGATTGGCTCAGGCCGAGCCATCACCGCTGCCGCGTGCAGATAGAGGAGAGTTCAAAGATAAGAGGAAAGAAAGAAAAGAAAAGACGCGCGTCGCAACAACCGCGTACGCCGCAGCGGACGCTGGCAGAAAAAACAGATAAGCGGCCGAAGCCGCGCTCGCTCATCGCTCGCTGCACACCACTCTCCGGCGCATGCCGTAGCAGGTTTTCTCTGACGCGCGGGCGCCGCCGCCGCCGATGCTCCGGAGCAAGCCGTTTCAGGTTTTCGTTGCGCTGCGGCGGCTGCGATAGGTGGAATGCACGAGTAGTCTTGTCGCATTTTGCATGAGCTTGCTCATGCAAAATGCGACGTATGAAGTGAAATGCGACGTATGAAGTGCGTATTCCTCGATGACGATCCCAGATATGGCTATTTTGGCTTCGTCCCTAGCAGCCAAATGCAATGGCCATCTTTTTTTTTTTGCCGCCCGCTCGTTAATTCAAACTCCGCTTAATTCGAACAATTTTTCAGTCCCCCACGAGTTCGAATTAACGAGCTTTTACTGTATACGAAAGGTTGGGGATGTTAGTCCCCACGCCCCAAACTGTGGTTGGCGCGTCAGCTTAGGCAACAGTTTTACCGGGAAACGTATGCGTGAAGCGGTTATGCGTTTCGCACTGTTATTAGGAGGACCTTATTATCATTTATGTGCTTCGGATGATTGGTTTGTGCTCCTTTATTGAAACGTATGCTGTTCTGCATGCTGTACGCGTGATCCAAAACAATGTATGCGCGGGTCGCTTCACTTTGCAGACTGCTTAAAGCCTTTGGTTTGCGGGGGTAGGAGCCACTACTCCTGGTCCTGCGCTACCACCGTAATCGGCCTACATTTTTTTCTGATGGACGTGTGCACAAAAAATGCCGACCCACTAGAGGCTAGAAGCTTCAGTTTAGGATAGACTGGAAATGCTTTTATGTACATGTTGGTAACTTTGCCATGGTAAATTTAAAAAAACAAACAGGACCCTTAGCTTTCTCTTCAATAGTCCAACAGATGAATCAACATTTTATGTCAGTTTCAAAAGTAACATTTGTTTCATGATTGATTCTTCAAGTAATAAATGACACTTTGTTTAAATTGTAGCGTGTATCTATCCAACATACTAAATGCGTGGAAATGGTCGCTAACAAGTGAGAACACAACAGATACACAGTCATTATTACCAGTACTGGAAAATCAGACAATAGACTTTCGTTTGTTGGAAGTGGTTCCCGTGGTACAAATTACGAAGCTTTTATAACCGTAAGACAACCCGCCGTGGTTGCTCAGTGGCTATGGTGTTAGGCTGCTGAGCACGAGGTCGCGGTATCGAATCCCGGCCACGGCGGCCGCATTTCGATGGGGGCGAAATGCGAAAACACCCGTATACTTAGATTTAGGTGCACGTTAAAGAACCCCAGGTGGTCGAAATTTCCGGAGTCCCCCACTACGGCGTGCCTCATAATCAGGAAGTGGTTTTGGCACGTAAAACCCCATAATTTAATTTTTTCATAACCGTAAGACAAAATACAACTAGGGTACTTTGAGAACCAGCACCAGACATTAGATCAATATTTATGTCAAGCAGAATTATTGACATTGAAAGTGACAGATATATGAGTGTATTATTTTGTTGAAGTATTCAGTAAAACACGGTATGTCACCCGAGGAAGGTCTGCATATGAGAATTATAACAGTTTTATTACGAGTAAACTTAAGGTCCTCACAATAACTAGTAGACGGTGAGTAGTCTAGCAAATGCGCACATTTCACAGCATATTTTGAACGAAAAAAAAAACACAGCGTTCTTTTTCTCATTTCTTATAAAATTTGATTCGTTAGACAGGCAGAAGCATCGAACTCAATTACCGTCACCGCCGCCGCCACGCATCGCCTCCATTGGCTTCGCCCCGGCTGGCAGGCGGCAGTCACCTAGACGAACTGGCCGACCAGCTTTGGGCCGTCCGGCAAGCCGAAGATGCTGCTTGGGTCCAAGGACCCTGAGCTGTCACCTGAGACACTACTATTGCCATCATCTTCGACGGTGGGTGGGACGGGGCAGGGATTAATCCCCTTTTCCCCCGTCTCGCCCCAAACGAAAACTGCAGAACCAGTTTATTATAAAGTTTATTTTCTCTCTCGCCGTACCGGCCCTGAGAAAGTGCATGTCGAACGAAGCTGTTAAAAGCCACCATTACAACGGGTAAGAGGGTATGCAATGGCTTATTTCTTTAGAGCAATGGTAGTGGCAATCACATTGTGACCGCTGTAGTACACCACGGTGACTTCCGCGACATTCGTGGCGAAGATCAAGCTCACAAGACGGTGGTGCAAGAAAGAACACAGATGATGACATTCAAGCTGATTTGCGGCAGGAAATCGAGACGACTGTCGACGGCATGCTCCCACACGCCCCGTACGAAGAGAACCTTGACTTCGCCATCTATCTCCAGTGCACCGAAAAAGCCCAACAGCTCGCCCGCGTGCGGATAAAGAACCTGCCGAGGACCGACAGCCGACACTACAATCTTTGACGCCCCTACGTCGAGTACCAGCCTGGCGACCACGTTAGGGTTTGGACCCCGATTCAATGACGAGAACTTAGCGAGAAGCTTTTACGCCGCTATTTCGGACCCTACAAGATCATCTGATGCATTGGCGCACTCGATAATGTGGTCATGCTAGACGGCATTTCGGTATCACAGTGGAGCCGCCCATTACCTGAAGTATTCCATGTAGTGCGACTTAAGCCGTTCTACCAGCGTTAACGAACTTAGGGACTTCGCACAGCGGAAACCTGGACTTTCTTTTTTTTAGGACTGTGTTACTTTGCTTGTTTGTTGTTTTGTTACTTTGTTTAATAGGTGTCATTTCGCGTTTCACTCAGCTGTTATGTTTGTGGCATCGGGAGGAGGGTTCTTAACAGGGGGTATTGACACGTGTACTTGCTTATCGAATGACCGCGTTTCGCCGTCTAACAAATGATATCGCTCAGCGCATGACGTGCGTTCATGTATTGGAAGTTGCTGGAATGTTATCGATGGTTCGATCCGCTATCTGTTGTCACCAAGCCTTGTGTAATGTGATTGTATGCGCGACGCAAAGGGTGTAGAACTTTCTGGAAGACACGCGGGCACCAGCGATTACTATGGAACGTTCGATGGCTGATGTATAAAAGCTGACGCGCTTGACCCGCTTGACCCGCTGATAAGGTTTTCGACGATCGACGACTGTGTTCGCCGCTGTAGTTGTGCTTTAAGTGTAGCCTTCTTTATGTGGGCACAGGTTCGCCCAATAAAAGTTAGTCTTGTCATTCATAGTATTGCTACTGTGTTTTTCACCGTCACTACAACGTGGCAATATGCTAACCGTGGGCTACGTTTTTTCGCCCAAATCAATGAGTGGTTCTTAACACCTTTATAATCTCCTGTAAGAATATTATTCACGCGTTTTACAAGACAATGATTACTCTATTTCAAGGAAATAATATGAAATACCTGGAATTCTATAACCAGCACAATGTGTAGATGTGAAGTCACCTATTGGAGCAATAGGAAACAGGCTTTCGCAATCGGTGATCTGTTAAGCGAAGACACCTGTAATCACGCTTTGACAGAACGCATTGCACGACAGGGACACGATTGCGCCTCTGCACCTGATAGTCAGGTGGATTGATTCCTTCATCGCGCATGCCATCGTGGAATGAAGTCGAAGTAGGGATGGTTGGAAAGGAGAGTAATTTAATGTTTGCCAACTCTGGTTACAACTTCTAGCGTTAAGAGAAAGCACCTGAATATCCTCTAAACGGGGTTGTGGAAGCTACGCCTTTTGTGACAGATCCTTTACCCCCGACTGGAGGGCTACAAGTTTGTTCTGAACGTCATCCAAGGCATAGATCATCTTATCAACTAGTATTTTGTCGTGCACAAGCCTTTTCCCTGCTGTTTATCTGTTTTCCACATTGCCAAAGAAGTTTACGTTTCCTTATGGTTCGGGCAAAAAAAAAAGAAGCATTTTCTGTAAACATTCACGTTCCTATAAGGTTCTTGCAGCTGTGCAATGGGTCTTGTTCATGAGCGTAGGTTTGGGAAAGCAAATAGCAGGCCGCCTAATGGAAGGCTTTCCCAGGCGTTGGATTCTTGTGACAGATAAATAGCTGTCGCCACGTCCATCTCCAAGCACTTCTATAATACCTTGCGCCACAACACAACCTCGCTCTCGTTCGGTGATTCTGCTATAACGAAATAATACGGCAGAACTCATCTTACCATGACTCTCGACGGTAATGCGAATAGAAATAGAGATGTTGCGACAGACCATATTCCAGAAGCCACGTGTATTTTACTCGTGTATTCGTAATTCTGAGACTTTCGCTGCTTCCGCGATATGTCATATGCTCCTATATTGTGCCACTTTGCCATGGCATGACCTTTCCATAAGTAAACCATGAGTGTTATATTCAGTTTCGTTATTCATTTCAGTTCTTTATTCCCCATGGGGCGCTTTTGTTCTTCATTATATATTTGGTTGTATATGCTAAATAAACGACTTTTTACTTCGGAACGGCTGGAGTCTGACTTCCACCTTCGGTCAATACCACATTGGCGACGAGGATTTCGTGAACGTACTCCCAGCCCCGCTGCGTCGGTCGTATCCGCCCACCATGAGCTTCACCGGGCTTGCTCCGCCACCGTTTTTCCTTCCGACGCCCGGCCGTCCGTCATTGCCATGGGAGCAGTGGGAGCAGATGTTCAACGTGTACTTGCTGGCATCCGGAGCCGCCGCATTCAAGCCGGAGCAACGCAAGGCTATTCTTTTGCATTGTTTGGGGGCGGAAGGCCAGCGTATTTATCAGACGCTACATGCAGGGACCAGCGCCGCAGCACCGGCCGCGCCAAGTGCCGAGCACTCGCCGATGACAAGTCTGTCGTGGCCCCTCCTGACGAATACGACTCTGCACTCGCCGCATTACGGCACCAGTTTTCGACGTCGCGCAACGTTATCATAGAGCGTCATCGCTTTCACCGTCGCAGCCAACACACAGGCGAGTCCCTTCATGACTTTGTTGCCGCTCTACGGGAGCTAGCGTCACATTGTTCGTTTGCCTCGCAAGATGATACTCTGCGGGACCAATTCGTTGCCGGCGTAGCTTCCACTCGCGTACGTGAGCGGTTACTGCTCGAGGGTTCCGCACTTTCGTTCGAGAATTCTGTTCGAATAGCACTTCAGTTTGAGCAGGCGGCTGAAGAGCTAAAGGAGCTTTCTGCTTCGGTCGAAGCAATTTCATTGCGGCAGCGTCGAAAACCATCGTCGCATTCTTCGAAAAAAAGGAATTCACAACCGGCAGTCACCTTAGAGCAGAATTTAACGAGGAGCGCGGGCGGCTCACGTGCGAAGCAGCGGAACCGCCCCCCTCAGCGGAACCGAGAACAGCGTAGCCGCTCCGGCTCGCCACTTTGTTTCCGATGCGGCTCGTGGAGCCACATCGCGTCAGCGCCGCAGTGCCCAGCGCAAGGCAAGACTTCTTCGCTTTGCGGTCGCAAGGGCCACTTTCAAAGGGTATGCAAGCGCAAGCTAACCCAAATGCAAGGCCGAGTCCGTGAACTTGAATTTCATGAAGATGTTTCGTCATGCAGCAGTGCTGAGGAAGTTTTGACTGCGCAACGTTCCGCGCGTAGCGGAATTCATATTCAAGAGCAAGTCGCGAATGTCACTTTGACATTCCTTGTTGATTCAGGGTCGTATGTTTCAATTCTGTCGGAGCAAGAATTCAGTCGATATTTTCAGAGTGTTCCGCTTTTGCCTGCTCCACATGTTACTCTGTTTGACTACTCTCAACGGCCGATTCCAGTGCTAGGTTGTTTCCAAGCAGACGTTCGATTTAAAGGCCGCACAGCGTCGCTACGTTTTTATGTTGTTCACCGAGCCACTTCTCTGATCGGTCTAGACGGCATTAAAGCCTGGGATCTTCGCATTGAGGGTTCTGCTCTCAATAATATAATATATAATATTTCGGGTTTTACGTGCCAAAACCACTTTCTGATTATGAGGCACGCCGTAGTGGAGGACTCCGGAAATTTTGACCACCTGGGGTTCTTTAACGTGCACCTAAATCTAAGCACACGGGTGTTTTCGCATTTCGCCCCCATCGAAATGCGGCCGCCGTGGCCGGGATTCGATCCCGCGACCTCGTGCTCAGCAGCCCAACACCATAGCCACGGTTCTGCTCTCAAGTGCTTATACATGTCCATTGCTCCGCAGCCGACTGTTGTTGACCCGCTATCCTGTTCTATTTCCACACCGTCAGGCGCGCAGCCCCGTAACAAAGCTCTTCAACCAGCCTTAGCACAGGAGTTCAGTTCACTTTTCAGTCCCGAGTTGGGTCTTGCTAAGGGGTCCACAAACACTGTAGCAGACGCAGCAATGTGCTACGTACCGCAACGCATCTGGAAAAAAGGCCTCACAAATGCGATGAGCCTAGCTGAAAGTATCACTGCCAGAACGGCATGCCACGCCCCTTCCATCGTCGTCGGACAGGTCGAGGTTGGCACACAGTGCAGCTCGGCTGTGGCTGACAAGTCTGTTGGCTGCTCCTTCAGAGCAGGCAGCGAGTCGAGGAGCGTGCAGACTACAGAGACTGTGAATCAGTCACGCTCCACCGCAGCTTGCAGGCCTTCTATTTCTCCATCAACAGCCAACAGTGACAATTCACAGCAGGGACGCCTCCATCAAGATAATCTGTGACTATGAGGCTCGTAAACTGATTAGTCTGGAAGCACATGCCAGGGTCTCTACTGGCGAGCGTCTGTTTAAGTGCGATTCGTGCCATAAGAGCTTCTCAAAAAGAGACCACCTGAAAAGCCATCTGCGCACCCACACAGGTGATAAGCCATGGCAGTGCCCTTCATGCCCTCAAAGGGTTCCGGAGAGGGGCGCCTGGGGACCAGGCCCACCTGTAACGCCGCAGCAGCGGTCTCCTGATGCGCGGCAGCCCACCACGCCGCAGCTTCCTGATGCGCTGCAGCCTGCCACGCCGCAGCCGCGGTCTCCTGAGGCGCTACAGCCTGCCACGCCGCAGCCGCTGTCTCCCGATGTGCGGCAGCCTGCCGTGCTACAGCCCCCTTCTCCCAGGACGCAGGCACTGTCTCCTGGCATACCGCAGCAGCAGTCAACGAGCCCTTCGCCAGTGCGACGTCCAACGCGGCCGACTCGAGAGCGCCGGCCACCGGCCTGGCTCCAAGACTATCAGACCAATTAGTTCGTGGTCTGACATTGTGTTGTAAATATGTGTTCTGTCACTGTGTACATAGCTTGTAAATATGTGTAAATAAGTACAGTGCGCATGCTTTGGGGTTTTTTGTTACTAATACTAACAACTAACCACTAAAATTAAGGGATGGAGTATGTTATATTCAGTTTCGTTATTCATTTCAGTTCTTTATTCCCCAGGGGGCGCTTCTGTTCTTCATTATATATTTGGTTGTATATGCTAAATAAACGGCTTTTTACTTCGGGACGGCTGGAGTCTGGCTTCAACCTTCGCTCAACACCACAATGAGCATTGACACATGACGACGGCTGTATGGCGCCTACGCAGTGATGATGGATTGATCTAGAAGGAATATCGATGAACAGACGAAGTCTTATAACGAAGACTTCATGATACCCGCCGTGGTTGCTTAGTGGCTATGGGGTTTGGCTGCCAAGCACAAGGTCGCGGGATTGAATCCCGGCCACAGCGGCCACATTTCAATGGGGATGAAATGCGAAAATACCCGTGTACTTAGATTTAGGTGCATGTTGAAGAATATCGGGTAGTCCACATTGCCGGAGTCCCCCACTACGGCGTGCCTCATAATCAGGTCGTGGTTTTGGCTCGTAAAACCCTATAATGTAATTTTCTAAGTCACCATGATGACCATAATATGTGCACTTTTACATTACGAGGATGGTATACGGTGACGACAGTATGACGACAGTTGGATTAAAAAGCAGCAATGACGACGATTGAGTGAGAAGGACAGGACGCCGACGGTATGACAATGAATGCATGATAGCGTCGCAGTGGCAACGACGCACTGATGACGATGGCATTGCAACGGAAGCATAATCACGATTGAATGACGGCAGCACGATGACAATGGCATGATGAGCAAGAAATGACGTCAAACACTTGACTTCGCTGGTATGACGACGATGACATGACGACATTGGGATGACAATACTGAACTGATGACGATGACGGAACGCCAGCATGACGGTGATGTCATAACGACAACGGTATGACAACGATTGAATGACGAGACCCGGGATTCAAGGTTGCAATGACGACGATGCAGTAAGGACGATGTCTTGAGAATGGCATGAGAACAGTTGGATTGCTACGACGGTAGAATGAAATTGGCGTGACACAGTATCACAAACCCTGTATGATGACGATGGCATCGCGGCGACAGCATGGTGATATACCGATGACCAAGCTGGACTGACAATGATGCCACAACACCGACGGCATTACGACGATGGTGTCAGGACAATGTAGCCCTCATAGCGACTGTTTGACGATGATATGACAAGGTAGAACGACGAAAGCGGTATGAAGACGGCGGAATGACGGCGACAGTGTGACCGCGATGTCTTCATGATGTCGGTATGACAAGAGCATCAAGAAAATAAGAACTTTAGCAGCGTCATCTCAATGTCGTCATACCTTTGCTTTATACAATCGGCATTCTTGTTTCAGCATTTGCATCGCATTGGTGTCACGACGCCACCATTTCACTGTCATGGTCAGATTATCCTCACCATACGATTGTCATCGAGCCAGTGGTAATGCGGTCCACGTGAAACTATCCTCCTCGCAACACTGTCGTCACTTCAACGTAATCTCACTGTCATGCCGTTATCGTCACACTGTTGTGGTCATTTCATTGTCATCGTTGTATCGTCGTCAAGCAGTGGTCATCATGCTGTAGTTGTTATTGCATCCTTTTGTACCAGTGATTCCAGATAGGTCATGTCATTGTCACCATGCCGTCGTAGTCATTTGATCGTTTTATTGCGTCGTGGTCATCCGGTCATATTGATGATGTCGTGGTCGTTGCAGTGCCACCATGCAAAACATGTGTGTGATCGAGCGCAACATGTATATGATAAGCTTGGCGGTTCCCAGTAAAAAAATGCCCCAAACGACGTTGTGAGCAAAACGAGAAGAATGTAAAAGCGGGAGCCAACGTTTCAGCAAATGGACTTGTCTTTTTCAAGACGACATATGCTTTCCACGGCACAGCATATATAGGCAGGGTTTTTGGAAAGGGGAGAGTAGATAAGGCTTGTGGGTGTGCCAACGACCGAAGGTGTGTTGCCAGTGAGGGTGTACAACTGAAATAAAATAAGTTCTCTGCACAAGGCCGGTGACGCGGCCATGTTTCAGCAGTCGAGTAATCGGCCGTGTGCAGAGCGCCCCTCTATTAACTGCGTTGCTAGTGGTCGTCGGCTATCGGGTCTCTGAAAGAGGTAAACGGAGTGGCAGAAAACGGTGCTCGTGAAAAAAATAAAAAGAAGCAACTGAAACAGAACAAATATATATATATATATATATATATATATATATATATATATATATATATATATATATATATATATCACAGAAGAAAAAGAAAGGTAAGGAAAAAACTACTAAGCAACCAAACTAAGGGCTGTTGCCTATAGCTTGAAATTTAGTATAGCGAATAGATTCTAAAGTACCCTTTCAAGCGTTAATGACTATTGGTGGCAATCTCTTGAACTTATAGTTAAGGTATGATTATTGGTACTTTTTTTCTCGTCCAGAACGGAAATTCGACTGTAGGATGTAAAGTTTAAGTTCATCACAATTTTGACCCGGTTGGGTGAAATGCTCGGCGACGGCTTCGGGAAGGCCTTTAGCTGTGTCCGCGCGATTTCCGTTCCATGTGGCGTTCATTCATTGTTCTGTTTCACCGATAAATTGTTTATTACAGAAGGAATGCTTGAATGTTTCCTTTGTAAGAAAGTCTATATCAGTGAAAAGGGACAATCAATGAGCGTTAGATTAAACGGACATCACGCGGACACAGATAAAAAGCTGCCCAAGGCCAAGCAGGTCATAACATTGAACTTAAAGTCTGCACCTCGCAGTCAAATTTCTGTTCTGAACGAGAAAGTACCGATAATCATACCTTATCTATAAGTTCAAGATATTGCAACCAATAGGCATAAAAGTTTGAGAGGGTACTTTAGAATCTATTCACTATACTAAATTTCAAGCTATAGGCAACAGCACTTAGTTTGGTTGCTTAGTAGTTTTTTTTTTCCACACCCGCCGCGGTTGCTCAGTGGCTATGGTGTTAGGCTGCTGAGCACGAGGTCGCGGGATCGAATCCCGGCCACGGCGGCCGCATTTCGATGGGGGCGAAATGCGAAAACACCCGTGTACTTAGATTTAGGTGCACGTTAAAGAACCCCAGGTGGTCAAAATTTCCGGAGTCCCCCACTACGGCGTGCCTCATAATCAGAAAGTGGTTTTGGCACGTAAAACCCCATATATTATTAGTTTTTTCCTACCTTTGTTATCTTTTTTTCTTCTTTTATTTATATATTTGTTCCATTTCAGTAACTTTTTATTTTTTTTTTCACGAGCACCGTTTTCTGCCGCTCCGTTTATCTCTTTCAGAGACCCGATAGCCGACGACCACCAGCAAAGCATTTATTAGAGGGGCGCTGTGCACATGGCCGTTGACGCGACTGCTCACACACGGCCTCATCACCGGCCTTGTGCACCGAACTGCTTTATTCTCAATTCCACACCCTCGCCGCTAAAAAACCTTCGGTCGTTTCCAAACCCACCCGCCTTACCGCCTCTTCCCTTTAGAGGGACGCTAGCTGTATAACTGCGCCGAGGAAAGCGTATGCCGCCTTGAAAAAGACAAGTCCACTTGTCGAAACCTTAGCTCCTACTTTCACCATGTTCTCATTTTACTCACCATCTTGATTTTCCTCCTCCCGCCTTCCCTGTGTTTTCCCTCAAGCTAGGATGTGCAATCTTTTTTTCAGAATCACTGCTACGAAGGATGAGCGTTCTTCACAAACACCAATTAAAGCTTCACTTAAGCTAAGTCACACAACACCTGGATTCCATAGATTTTCTTAAAATCAAACTTCTTAACAGAAACAAAAGCTCTCCTGTGTCAGTCCACTCAGTTCCCTGTCTTTCTTGCATTATCTTTGTAATGATGAACAACTACCAAACTTGACTTTGCACGCTTTGAAAGTTCCAGACGCTGAGCTTGGTTCTGCCACTTCGCAAAAAAGAAGCAGCGCCTTTTTGATATTTAAATGCGCAATTCTTCTCATGTGCACCTAGAGACAGGCAATCCTAAGCATGTTTGTTGTTTTCTGCTTGAAGAGGCTCTTTGACATAATATGTAGGCTGACGAAGACACAAGACTCGTTGCCTGTCTACACTTCTGTCATCAAACGTAAATAAAAGAATGAGCACTCCGTTGAGTCGCGGCGGCAGGCGGCTCATTTGAGCTCTTACGTATTCCTATGCCCACAGGCAAAGCAGACCACTAATCAAGTTTGAGAGGCGTCTCTGCAGTTGGCCAGCATTGAGCAACGGAAGTTGTGCGTGTTCACTCCCTGCTTAAAGACGGAAAGCGAGACAACGTCAGTTGCCTGCAAACGCTTCATCTAATTACGAAAAGCCCGGTCCGCTTCTGCGTCTGAGAAGCATGAAGCGAATGCACTTATCCATGTACAAGTCCGGACAACGAGCCAGCAAACGCTTGCAATAATCGATACAAGTCAGACAGCCCGAAAACGCTGTCGTCTTATTTTGTTGGAGTTCCTTTAAAGAAAATATCGTCAGTTTGGAACAGTCGAGTGAGAGCTACTTCAACGACGACACACAGCGCTGCTAATTGGAAAAACTGTTTAGAGCTGTACCACTCTATGACGCTGACAACTTCGCCTTTGCGAAAGTCTTGTACTGCGAAAAGGGCGTCTTTGAAACTCTGGTATTTGGGGCCACTGCATGGTCTGCGACGGCATTGCTTATGTAGACCATACTGCTCACGTTTAGCACGACGAAGTTGCATTTAAAGCACAGCTTCATGCGTATCAGCTAACTGGAAACACACACACACACACACACACACACACACACACACACACACACACACACACACACACACACATATATATATATATATATATATATATATATATATATATATATATATATGCATATATATGCATATATATGCACAGTTTGTCACACATAACTTGAGCAGATGTGTTACAAATAAAAGGCGCTTGGACACGAGTTCAACCGACTGCATAATGTTCGTATTGGCCTAGAGTTATGACTATATTTATTTTCCCCTTAACTAACGTAATATTTATGTTTATATAATAAAATTTTTCAGTATTGGGACAGCAGACCCGAAGTGTGATACGCAAAGTTGTAGAGCACCTTGAGAAACCTCTGAATATATTTTTTACAACACGATATATATCACGAGGTCGTTTTTTCCGCGTTCCAAAGAGAGTCCGCCATATATGAAAAATAAACACCACATGGCGGGGCACATGCGCGCTGTTATTGTGCTGCTCTCAAGCGTGCGACGGATGAACAAGGTTGGCGACAGGGTGTTTTTTCTAGTGTAGGTATCTAGGAATGAGACTTTTATCGCATGGCGGTCCAAATACATGGTGCTTGCCGAGCGTTGCCGAAGCCATAAAGCGTTTAAGGACGCGAAAAAGAAAAGACGAAAGCAGCATGTTGGTACTGCTTGGAAGAAGGAAAGGTTGAAGCGCGTGGGAACGATTGAAACCGATGACAGGTGCTACAATTATGCCTTTGTACTCAAATGGCCTTGGTATTGTTGTCGGATTGAACAATTATGCTACAACTTTAAACCTTAGGGCTCGAATAACAGCAGATAACTCACACGGAAACAAAAGTAACTAATGGTAAACAAATATCTTTCACTCTCACAGACTGGGATACCTTCCGTAAGTTACGGAAGGAAGATACGAATACGCATGACTCCTTCGCGGAACTCCTCTCTGCGATACAGGGCCACGTAGCTAGAGCCACGAAAACCACATGAACGGAACTGGAAATCCCAAAGGTTGACGCTCACGTCGCACACTCACTCGAGGCCAAAGCTTCGATACTTGCGCGATGGAGAAAGCAGCGTCTCAACAGACGCCTGCGCAAACGCATCGCGATCCCCAACCGAGACATAGACGAATACTGTACGGAGCTCACAAGCCTCCAATGGCACGAACTCTGTTCGGCAGAAGACGGCCGCATGTGGACAGGAGTTAAGTGGAACCTCCTGAAACGCATGTTAGACGACAGCCAAACGAAGGATAATCAAAGCCACGCACTTCTACACTCACATAAAGGGAAAGGGGGAACGGAAGAGTCCTTCCTGGAAGAAATTGCCAAACGGTACCTTCCGCTAGGCGTCGCTCACCCCAACGATTACCGGATCATAAAGTGCGAAACCACTCCCGAACTAGGCGCTGCCTTCACTGAAGCAGAAGTCTGAGAGGCACTACACAACCTAAACAGCAGGTCTGCTTCAGGACCCGACGGCGTTACGAACCGACTGTTGCGTAACTTAGATGACCAAGCCGTTACATTACTGACGAAAGACATCAACCGCATGTGGGAAACAGGAGAGGTACCAACTCAATGGCGCACTGCCACGGTGGTCCTCATCCCAAAACCCGGCAAACCACTTAACCTCGACAATTGACGACCCATCTCTCTTACGTCATGCGTGGGTAAAGTAGCCGAGCACGTAATTCGAAACCGAGTGTCACGCTACATTGAGGAACACGAACTCCTCCCACACAACAAGGTAGCGTTTCGACCCCACCTATCCACCCAAGACGTCATGTTACTCCTAAAGAGACAGATCTTCGACGTTAAAACAAGAGACGTTCGAGGCATCCTCGCCCTCGTTCTCACGAAAGCATTCGATACCGTCTCGCACCACTTCGTACTGGAGTCTGCGGCAGGCCTCGGCCTCGGCCAGAGATTTCAGGCGTACGTACGCTCCTTCCTAAAACACAGAGAAGCCCGACTACGAGTCTCGCAACTTAAGTCGGACCCCTACATGCTGAGCTGCATCGGAACACCACAAGGCTCAGTAATCTCTTCATTACTATTTAATATAGTGATGAAGGCACTCTCAGACAAACTACGACACATCCCAAACGTAAACTGCGCTCTATACGCAGATGACATTACCATCTGGAGCCCGGGAGGCTCCCTGGGAGACATGGAACAGGCATTACAGTCTGCCCTAGATGCCACGGAAGAGTACCTTTTAAACACAGGAATGAAACTATCCTCAAAGAAATCGGAACTATTACTATTTCGCAAGTCTTGCCAGGAGTCCGCCGCCTAACACCTCTAGACGAACTTCCGCTCGCACTGCACACAAAATACAGACAACAGATTCCGCGAGTCAACCACATACGCATTCTTGGGCTCCTAATCGAATCCACCGGATGCGACAGACACACGACCAAACACTTAACCGCCAAAACCGAAAAGATAATCAGACTCATCCACAGAGTCTCGGGGTGCAGGAAGGGTATCCGCGAAGATAAACTCCAACTCAAGGCCATCCAGAGGGCGCAAGAACTGGTGGAGGGTCACCACGTTCCCGTCCCGACTTGGGTGTCGCCTATGGTTTCTGCCGGAGGAGTTCCCCGCATGGGATCTCCAACGGATTGAAACTCCTCAGGACTTCAATAAAGTTCATGACTGACTGACTGGCTATATTCAAGGAACATTACGCATGTCTTCTTCAGCGATGACTCTTTTTGCACTGGCCCCATCTGCTCTTCTCGCACTTACTGTCTACTAGACACTCTTTTTTTAATCTCGCACTCCGCAGGTGCGCATTGCTTCGGGTTCGCAATGTCGGGTGGCCGCGTCTGGCTTCACACTTGTGCACCATGACCGGCACGTCAGTCACTGAGAGAGTGCGCCCGCAGGCTGTTCCAGTTTGCCAGTCGTATACTTTGTGTACCTCGTTTGACCCAATCCCAGCGAACTGCAATATATCCAGCGTCCCTCACGCACCCGTATTCCTGAGTGTTCTTCACAGCTACGCTGTTTGGCTGTGACCAACGTTGAGCAGCAGATATGGTTTACTCTAGTGAGGAGAGAGCGAATATGGTTTTCGCAATGGGTGCGTCAAGTGGACATACAAGGCGCGCACTTGAGCTATAGATGAGTCCTCAGACTACGTTGAAGTTTTATCCGGTGTGCCTCATGGCACAGTTTTAGCTCCCATTCTCTTCCTTCTTTTTATTAACGACATCGCAAACGGCATTGACGCAATGGTACGCATGTTCGCAGATGACTGCATTATTTATAAACCAATACATACCAAGGACGATCAAGTTGTTCTGAATGACGCACTTAAAAACATAGCAAAATGGTGTCAAGACTGGCAGATGACGCTAAATGCAGAAAAAACTGTCTGCATGACAGTAACGAGAAAGAAAGAACCACTAACCTTTCCATACGAAATTCAGCAAAGAGAACTACACAGGGTAGAAGAATACAAGCATTTAGGTATAGTTATCTCTTCCGATCTAAAATGGAACAAACACGTGTCATACGTGGCAGCAAAATCACTCTCAGCGCTTTTTTCCCTCAAACGGTCCCTCAGATACGCTTCACCCAACACCAAACTACTCGCGTACACGTCACTCATTCGCTCCGTTATAGAATACGGTGCCATATGCTGGTTTCCATGCACTAAATGTGCCATAGCGAAGTTAGAGAACGCACAAAGAAAAGCAGTAAGATTCATTTATAATAAATACCGTCGTCATGATTCCCAAACTGAACTTCTACGCTTAGCCGGACTCCCAACAATTAGCGATCGTGCTAGATATCTCCGACTAAAATTCCTGTTTATTCTCCAGAGCAATGCCCTAAAAATAGACAAAAATAAGTTTTTAGTACACGCTAACGCTAGAATTTCAAGAACGAAACACAATAAACAATTATCTGAGTATAGGTTTCACAATGACACCTTCAGATATTCATACTTCCCACAAGCTATTAGAGAATGGAATATGTTACCACAAGAAGTTGTCGATTGTGCCACCCTCGATTCTTTTTTGTCTAAGCTGTCTAGCCATATCTTTGTTGCTACATGATGAAATGTGCTTTTTACATTATGTTCTATTGTCACCATGAATGTGCATTGTCTATATCGCTGTACGTGTGTATGTATAAGCTTATTTCTCAACCAAAGCCAAGGCCTCTTGCAAACGATTATCGTTGAACCCTGTGTGAATGATGTATTTTCCCTTTTATGTATGTACCCTTTCCTGCCAAAGCCTTCGTTAAGGCTAGCAGTATGTACCAAATAAATAAATAAATAAATAAATAAATAAATAAATAAATAAATAAATATTTCTACGCTGGCATCCAGGTACACGTCCGAGCTCAATGACGATTATGCTTGCATAAGAAACGCTGCGACAAACTGGGACTTTTGCGAAGGAACGGCATAAATTTTCAATCCTGGGAGAGGACGGGAAGACAGATATTCTCTCAAAATTTTCTTCAGACTCACATGCAAGTGTTCGTAGTATGGGTGCCGAAGCTGGAGAATCAAAGTCTTCAGTGTGGAGAGTACGTAAGAGGCAACGCCACCTGTACCCCGTGTAGTTGCAGTAGATGTTGGAGCCCCGCGATTTCCATAATCGAAAGGACTTTGCAAAGTGCATTATAATCAAGGCGGAAGAGAATCTACGCTTTTTCAACATATAACTGTGGCCCGATGAAACTATCTTCTTACGTAATGCCCAAGTGAACATCCACAACGCTCAATATTGAAGCGACGAAAACCCTCACTGGGTTTCGAAGAGACTTCTACGATATCAGTTGTCAGTTAATGTGCGGTGTGGAACTCACTGTGCCACTAACAATGGCCCCGTGTTTTTTTTTAACATGCTTCCAGGGGAAAGATACGTCGATGGCTTCCTTGATGAGGCGCTTGAGGATTTTCTTTGCGAAGTTCTATTGGCTAGAATCAAGGACAATATGTATCAGCATGATGGTGCTGGCGCGCACAGAGCAGCAAAGCTTGCAAATGGCTGCATGAAGTATTCCCGCAGCAGTGGATTGGACAGCATGGACCCATTGCTTGGCTGGCACGGTCACCAGATTTAACTCCCCTCGATTTCTTTCTCTGCGGCTACGTCAATGATGAAGTATACCGGACACCAACCACAACATCAGAGTACCTAAAAGAAAGACCAGCCTGCAACTCCATCCCTGATACCATAACCAAGAACGCCTCGGAAAATGTGCCTATGAGATGCCAAATGTACATTGCAGCAGGTGGTGACCTCCTCGAACACGCATTATAATCAAAGGGCGACTTTTGGATTGAATGTCACTGGAAAATATTCCCGGCCCTAACGCCACCAGTCCACCCAACCTCATTACACTCCGTCGGCAGGCTACCATCTCGTGCCCATTTAAAGCATAAAAAATACAGCTATGTTCTTTTCTTTTCCCGTCCTTAGACGCTTTATCGCTTCGGCACCGCTCGGTCCGGAGCACGCATTTTAACCGTGATGCGATAAAAGTCGCATGCCCAGATACCTACACTAGACATGACGCCCTGTCGCGGGCCGATCTCGCTGCAGCCAACCATGTTCATCCATTGCACGTTTGAGAGCAGCACAATAACTGCGCGCAAGCGCCCCGTCACGTGCTATTTTTTCATATACCACGGGTTTTTTGTTTTCCGGAAGGCGGAAAAAAGGACCACGCGCGATATATCATTAACAATTAAATTATGGGGTTTTACGTGCCAAAACCACTTTCTGATTATGAGGCACGCCTTAGTGGAGGACTCCGGAAATTTGGACCACCTGGGGTTCTTTAACGTGTACCTAAATCTAAGTACACGGGTGTTTTCGCATTTCGCCACCATCGAATAGATATAGTATGTTGGAAACAATTTATTGTGAAGTTTCTCAAGGTGCTCTACAACTTTGCGTATCATATTTGGGGCCTGACTGATTAATTGATTATGAAAAGTTGATTCAGGAAACATAACTAATTCGTTAGTTACGAGGGAAATAAGAAAATAGCCTAAGTATCTCTAGGCCAGCGCCCACATGTTGCATATATATATATATATATATATATATATATATATATATATATATATATATATATATATATATATATATATATATATATATATATATATATATATATATATATAAGGACTTAGCGAGTAGATCAGTTTATCCCGTATTATGTTCTGAATAAACACCGTGTAGATGTATGTTCCAGCCACTTTCCATGACCATTAGCGTTAACTTTCAAATCCTAATGCGATTTTGTCACATCGTGAAGAAGGCAAAGAATCCTATCAGCAGCAAGCAGACTTGTCATTGGTCGAAATACGAGCCACAAGTCAAATTCTCGGTGTATTTACAGATGACTTGTCCTGACTTCCACGGAATCACTTGTGCTCGCGCGGGTTCAATGTAATTTCATTGTAATATGATTACAGAAGGTTCCCTCACTACAGAATTGGTGTCAACATTCAAGAAAGTTCCAATATATGATGGCGGATCCTAGGCTTAGTTAAAACAGCTGCAGACCAGCAAAATATAGTCACTCGGAAAATATTATCAAGCATACGTATCAATATGAATATTACTCTACCACCATATTTACTCAGTCATACTTCCTGTAAGAAAGCCTCATTATTATCCTTTGTGAGTACCTGTAATCAAATTAGGAAAAGAGTTAACGTAATTGCTGCCATGATTTCGTCATTTTATGCTTTGTACTTTGAAAATAAGAGGATATAGGAATCTATATTTTTCAATTATCCTTTACGTTCACAGTTGAACTCTGCTGGGAGAGACGTCCAATTTCCCATCAACTTACTGCTTGTGATGCACAAAGTGTCGTCCACCATCGCCACACGGCTGCCTGTTGTCTCCTGCATAATACGCCACGGCTTTGAGCACATGCATGGTGCTAAATTTAGCAAGAACCCGCTGTCATGACGCAGTGGATTTGGTGTTGCCCTTCTCAGCCCGATGGTGCCAGATAGAATCCCGCCCGCAGCGGCCTCGTTTCATTGGGGGCGAAATGCAAGAACGGCCGTGTACCATGAATTGTGTGCCACTTAAAGAAACCGAGGGAGTCAAAATTGATCCGGAGTCACCATGTGGCGTCTCCTCAGCATAGGCTTGGTGGCGCAACGCACCGCTCCATTCGAAAGGGGACGCTCATAACATCCATACATGCATCCATCCATCCATCCTGCATGGAAGCTGCCACATTGCCCTCAACACGCTCGGCAACAACGGCTCGTTACAGCGGTGGCGCTTGTCAATCTTTGTAGATTTTTTTACTCAGGATTCTCACGTGTTCCGAGATGGAGTATAGCGTGAAAGGGTCTAAGAAAGGTTAAATATATTGAAAAGGGGAGCAAGCCAACTCGTTACATAAAATTTGGCAGTATGAAATAAAGTATTGTACGAATGCAATAGTTCGCCATAGGAATCAAAATTGTTGTTTTTACATCGTCAAGGCTGCAGAAAATGAAAAACTGTGGAAATTCACGTGCAATTCTTGAATTACGGGTCCCACAACAAAACTTTAATGACGAAAACTCACTCCTTCGTGTAGAAATATCACTCGACCAATACATGGACGTTCTGTAAAAAGACTAGCTACTTGATTTCTAAATGTACTAGGATCAACGCTCTATTTCAGAATAGCAATGTATTTAATAACACAGTTATTGTTTAACAAATGACTCAATTATTTAGGTAATATGAGTAATGCAAAACACCGAAAACTAAGTTATAACTTGCCAATCAGTGAATTATGGTAATTACTTAATTGGTGAGTATAAGTTTCACTGACATTAGTGATTTCAAAGTTGGATACTTAAAAGAAATGCAATACTTTACACTGCATTCAAATCATTATACTGCGGAGACAATCGCAGTTGTATCAGTCTAACAGGAACACCTCAGGGAAAAGCTAGCCTTTGTTTGAAACGAATGCGTCGCTTAAACTCCACAAACTATCAAAAAAAATCACTAACAATACAACGTTCCATGCGCACGCGCTAGCGGCGCACAGCCAGCATAAATGACGACAGTAGGAATAAGCGATGGGAAACCCTATACGACGGATGTAGGCAGCGGCACTGCTGCCGCGTGGGCGGACGTCCATGTGCAGGACCTTTCCACACTTTCCGCTTCACGGCAATGCACGGCGCTTGCCGCTCTTAAACACAATATCGCCTTCTAGTACACTGTGCCACGATGAAACATTCGATCGCTTTTAACAGCGCACATTTCAGTCTTAACCACGTAACGTTCTTTCGGTGTGAGAAAACCTTTCCTGAGGTACTCGTAAAGAAGCTAACATACATTACTGGGAAAGCATTGATGCCCCATTATGCAAAAGCCGGTCGGCACAGTCGGCGGGACCGAAAGACGGTAGCAAAAATGGCCTACGGCGCAAACAGTAAAAACACAAAAAATGATCGGATTGACGTCAAAATTCTCAGTGAGGTTCCTGTAAACGAAGTAAGTTAGCAGCTTTGAAAACAAAAGTTAGTAGATTTCTGTCTCGGTGAAAACTGAATCCAAGCCTCCAAAGTATGAGATTTCGCGCCCTTCCCCGGACGCCAAGGCGGCTCTATGGGTCGGCCGGACTAATGGTGCACCTCGTACGTGCGTCATTGCTCATGTCCCATCACAGCTACCTGGATGTCTAAAGGTTTGACGCAGTACGTGCGTCATTGCTCATGTCCTGTCACAGCTACCTGGATGTCTAAAGGTGTGGCCCAGTACCTGCATCGTCCCACATGTCACGTCACAGCTATTTGGCTGTCTAAAGGTGCGGCCCAGTATGTGCTTCATTGCACATTTGACATCACAGCTACTTGGTTGCCTAAAGGTGAGGCCCAGTACGTCCGTCATTGCACATGTGCCGTCACAGCTATCTGGGTGTCTAAAGGTGCGGCCCAGTACATGCGTCGTCCCACATGTCGCGTCACAGCTATTTGGGTGTCTAAAGGTGTGGCCCACTACGTCCATCATTGCACACGTGCTGTCACAGCTATATGGGTGTCTAAAGGTGCGGCCCAGTACGTGCGTCGTCCCACATGTGCCGTCACAGCTATCTGGGTGTCTAATTGTGCGGACCAGTACGTGCGTTCTCGCACATGTCACGTGACAGCTACTTGGCTGCCTAAAGGCGAGGCCCAGTAAGTGCGTTATTGCACATGTCACGTCACAGCTATTTGGCTGTCTGAAGGTGCGGCCCAGTACGTGCTTCATTCCACATGCTACATCACAGCTACTTGGCTGCCTAAAGGTGAGGCCCAGTACGCCCATCATTGCACATGTGCCGTCACAGCTATATGGGTGTCTAAATGTGCGGCCCAGTACGTGCGTTATTGCACATGTCACGTCAGAGCTACTTGGCTGCCTAAAGGCGAGGCCCAGTAAGTGCGTTATTGCACATGTCACGTCACAGCTATTTGGCTGTCTGAAGGTGCGGCCCAGTACGTGCTTCATTGCACATGTTACATCACAGCTACTTGGCTGCCTAAAGGTGAGGCCCAGTACGTCTGTGATTGCACATGTGCCACCCGCCGTGGTTGCTCAGTGGCTATGGTGTTGGGCTGCTGAGCACGAGGTCGCGGGATCGAATCCCGGCCACGGCGGCCGCATTTCGATGGGGGCGAAATGCGAAAACACCCGTGTGCTTAGATTTAGGTGCACGTTAAAGAACCCCAGGTGGTCAAAATTTCCGGAGTCCTCCACTACGGTGTGCCTCATAATCAGAAAGTGGTTTTGGCACGTAAAACCCCAAATATTATATTATTATTGCACATGTGCCGTCACAGCTATCTGGGTGTCTAAATGTGCGGACCAGTACGTGCGTTCTCGCACATGTCACGTCACAGCTATTTGGCTGTCTAAAGGTGCGGCCCAGTACGTGCTTCGTTGCACATGTTACTTCACAGCTACTTGGCTGCCTAAAGGTGAGGCCCAGTACGTCCGTCATTGCACATGCGCCGTCACAGCTATCTGGGTGTCTAAATGTGCGGACGAGTATGTGCGTTATCGCACATGTCAGGTCACAGCTATTTTGCTGTCTAAAAGTGCGGTCCAGTACGTGCTTCATTGCACATGTTACTTCACAGCTACTTGGCTACCTAAAGGTGAGGCCCAGTACGTCCGTCATTGCACATGCGCCGTCACAGCTATCTGGGTGTCTAAAGGTGTGGCCCAGTACGTGTGCCATTGCACATGTCTCGTCAGAGCTATCTGGCTGGGACAGTACGTGCACGGCCCAGTACGTACGTCGATGAACATGCACTTCACAGCTATTTGGCGGTCTAAAAGGGCGGCCCAGTACGCACGTCAGTGTGTGTTAAATTCCGGCAAAAACATGTCTTTTAGCAAGCACCAACTGGGTTCGTCATTGGGCAGGTGACGGCGTAACTAAACAGGAAGACGTGGCGCCCTACCATGAGTTGTGGCGCCCCACCATGAGTTTATAACATGAGTGGGTTCATGGCATTCAGAAGTCTACCAACGGTACGGGGATTTTAGCACACGTATGCAGTTCTAAATTATCTCTGCGGAATTTTATGCCCCAGTGTGTCAATAGCAGTGGGCAATGTTTTTCTGATGGCGTGTTTCGCACAACGGTGAAAGTAGTAGTAATCCCCTGATACAGAATGTGTGCCTTTTTTGTCTTGTTACTCGTGATTAAAATATTTACCAAAGCAAGTTGACGAAAGTTTTGCAGGCAGTCTTGGTATAACATTGTGATGTGTGGTGCACCACATGTGCGGTGATCGGGACGGTCAGGTGCAGACGACAAGGAGCGCACGCGCGCCAAGGCGAATTCCGTGCTGGAAAAAGGTAAACAACGACGCCGAAGAGCGTCCGGCACGGGAACGCGCGGCGCAAGAAAAACAACAAAACGAAGAAAAGCAAACCAATTAGAAAAGACCACGAGGTGTCAGGCAGCCAATCCGAGAATGCCTAATCGGCCAGAAAGAAGAAAAAGCGTGGTGCGCTGGCAGAAGGGGGAGACGCAGAGGAGACGCCGGGGAGACGCCAGGAGAGTTCCAGGAAGCGACGGCAGGAGGAGGTCAACCACCGGAGCGGGCGTTGAAGACAGGCCGTCGGGTTCCGGGCCCGAGCCACCAGGACTTCACCCGACCGGGGACTCCTGCCAACCTGTTCCTGTGCGTCGCCCGTCTACCGGAGCGTGCCGCCAGCTCCTCAAGGCCGGTGAGCTTCTGCGCCCGTGGGCAGCACGAGAACAGTCGGGCTACGGGCCCGAGTTCTACGCCAGCTCCCCGGCCAGAACGCCGCCCCCGTCTGTCGTGCCGCCTGCTGCCCGAGGCTGGCGTTCGAGCTTCTGTGCCCGTGGGCAGGACAGGAGCAGTCGAGCTACGGGCCCGAGCTCTACTCCCAGCTGCCCGGCCAGAACGCCGCCGCCGTCTGCTCGTGCCACCAAGCCGCCTGCTTTACTTCCCCGAGACAAAGCTGGCCAGCTCCGGTCGCCCGGTCAACCAACTTAGACCACGACCTTTGGTGAGACGGCGCCACTCCTTTCACCAGCTTGTCGCAGCGTCGCAGCTTCGAGACTGTTATGTATCGCTGCCGTCGTGGCAAGCCCGGACTCGCGCACTACACAGCTCCATACTAGCCCCAAATGTGCGTCTTGATGTGTATTTGAGTGTTTCTTTTATGTTTGCTATTTTCTTCTATTTATTTTTTAGCCATCTTTAGTTTCATTAAACATTTGTGTGTGTGTTCGAAACGAACGGCTTTGTCCTCAATTGGGTTCTCTTTCAATTATTTTCGGACAGACACGGCGCAGCTCTGTATTGCAAAAATGCTAAGCACCTTAACCTCTACATAACTTGTGATATCAAGCCGTGAATTTTCAGGAGGCAGTTGGTTTCCTAAACGAAACTGAAGTTTAGGCATGTAAGCATAAAGAAGCCGAAACATCTTTCAAGAAATACGACTGGTACAGGTAGGAAGAAGAAGACGACGAATCTGCTGCTAGCCTGTCTGAGTAGCTCTGCCTACATTTATCGTTATTTTCGTTATTTTCTGCTAGTATTACTAGTCAGAACGGTTCAAGACATCGGTCGACTCGAAAAGGTACCTTCCATATCGGAGACCGACGGGTGCTGCGCCACCCGCCTCCTCACAAGGTGCTGGAAGGAACCAAGCTGGCACCGACGAGCACCCCGCCATGACCTCCCAAGGGCTGACACCGGGTCAGAAACGCCAGCTGATTTGTACAAGCCAGCCTGACTGCAAACGACAAGACACTGGTGAATCTGAAGACGAGTCAACTATCATCGAGGGCGACAACGTGGCAAACCCTTCAGACCTGGACATAGACGAGGGTGGTTTCCGAATTGTGCGCCATCGTAAAGACAGGGCGGAGGGCATTCCAGTGTTAATCACTGCAACATCCGAAAGAGCTGATCTAAGGCAAGTGAACCCTATTGCCCTGTATTCTGAGCTTGAAAGGATCCTCGGTGGAGCACCAGTGAAGAGCCACTTCACAGCACAGGGAGCATTGCTACTAGATGTAGAGACAGAAGGACAAGCCAGCGTCCTTCTAGAGACCAAGAATATCGGCGGCATAGACATATCTGCCCATGTCCCGCACAGTTATATGAAAAACACGTGCATTGTTAGAGGAGTCCCTAAATCGTACTCGGATGAAGAGCTGCTCACCTACCTGAGACCTCAGGGAGTATTGCATGCAAGAAGAATCACCCGTCGGGTCCAAACCTCGTCATCTGAATGGGAGTCAAGGCGCTCTAACTCGGTGATTCTCACATTTGCTCCAAATTCTGAACGCCCGGAGAAGATCAACCTTGGTTTTACCAGACACGAGCTTATCGACTACGTGGAGACACCACCACGCTGTTTTAAGTGTCAGCGCTTCGGACATATCGCTAAGTACTGTCGTGGAGAACAGAGGTGCAAGCGCTGTGGGGGACCTCATGACTTTAAGACTTGTGCAACTAAAGACAACTTTGTGTGTGCAAATTGCGGCGGTGACCATCCTGCTAGCTACGGTCGATGTCCTGCGCGGACAGCTGCTCAGCGGAGAAATAAGTTGTTTGTTCTGGGTCCAAAGAATGCAAGCGCACCATCGAACACGAAGAAGACGTGCAGAGCGCCACAACTAACTGGTTTGGAAACAGAGTACGCATCTCATTTCCCGCGTCTCGCACCAATAAACGAAGTTATTGAGCCAACGCAAACGGTCACAGCGGCTGAGAAACTTGATCGAAAAGAGTCCGAAAAACGCACCTATGCGGCCGCAGTAAACCGACCTCAAGTACCACTTGGCAACAGTCAGCAGGAAAACTGCCAGCATGTGATACGCGCCTTGTTCACGGCACTACGTTCTCACGCCGCGAAGATGCCTGCTAGTTCAACGAAGGATATGTTGGAAGCAGTGCTGGCTCTTGAATCAGTAATACTCTGCTCTACTTGCCCGTATCCTCAGTAACATATTGGCAGCTTCTCGCCCACTTGGTCCATTCCGTCATCCAAAAGTGCCCTTAATAATGCAATGGAACTGCGCCGGCATTCTACAGCGTCTTTCTGAACTCAGCCTTTTCCTTCGAGACATACCTATACCAATTCTAGCTCTCTCGGAGGCCGGTTTCCCAAATGGAAGGACGATCCCAGGGTACATCACACATGGAAATCCGAGTATACCATCATTTGCAAACGGAAGTGCGATGATATACATCAGGCGAGAAATACCTCACGTCAGCTTACCAGTGCAAGACCTTTGTTCTACCTTCTTGGAAGTCGCCGCTGTGCATGTGTGTGTGCCTAGGAAAACGAAAACTCAGTGTGGTGTCGGTGTATATAAGTCCGCGCAGGAAGGTCTCCATGGAGGCGTTCATAAAGGACCTTTGCATTCGTTGCCCCTCTCCTATAATAATCTATGGCGACTTTAACGCACATCATCCGCTTTGGGGAGATAAGACTGCAGATTACCGAGGCAAGGAACTTGTCGCAGCCAGGGATGCTGCTGACTTATGTATCGCGAACGATGGCAAACCAACTTTCTTCAGACCACCAGATTCATGGAGTGCCATAGACCTCGTGATCCATTCTGCAGACCTTGTCGCATCGTCAACAACGGCCCCAGACAGGATGGGCAGAGACCACTTTCCGATCTTCACCACCATCACCGGATTTCACACTGCTGGGCAACAATTCTGTGCTGTGACCCGCTGGGACACATACAGAGAAGCGTTGGATGAATCCCCTGGTGAGCTGTTCGCAGATATGCTGTGGAGCAAAAGAGTGGCTACCTCAATGTTGAAACTGCCAGACCATTTCCCTACTCCTGATTTGAAACTAAAGAACCTCTGCGCAGCGCGTAGGAGAGCGGAACGAAAACTAATGAGAAAAACGGGAAATCCATCTGCGAAAACTGAATACAACAGGATAAACGCTGTCATCCGTCGTCACACAAAAAGATTAAGACGAGTTCAATGGGCTGCTTTCTATGAGAGTTTATCGGCGTTTACTCCCATGACAAGGATATGGGGAGTAGTGAATAGCCTATCTGGAAAGATTCGCCTACACAGGCCATTCGAAGCACTTGCTTTAAAGGAAGGAAAAGATTTGCAAACCCTTGCAGAAGATTTTGCAGACGTATACACATCTGGCAGATCAGCAGGTGTATCGAACCCTCTAATGTCTGCAGCATTCCATACCATGGATACGCCTTTCACCTTTCGTGAGTTGGATTTGGCGCTTAGCAAATTAAGAAGACGCTATGCTGTGGGTCCCGATTCGATCAGCAATCAGATGCTGACAAATCTGCCATATGAACGAAAACGAGCCTTTCTGGACATATTTAATCACGTCTGGAGCACAGGAGAGGTCCCAGAAGCGTGGAAGACAGCATGGGTGGTGCCAGTGCTCAAGTCCGGAAAGGATCCTGCAAACCTCACCTCATATCGGCCAGTATCGCTCACATCATGCGTATCAAAGTTGATGGAAAGACTAATATCTACGAGGTTAACATGGTATCTTGAGCAAGGAAATAGACTGCCATTATGTATGACCGGATTTCGTCCACGGTAGAGTGCCCAGGACAGTGTCTTGGATCTACTAAGCCATATCGAGCACCATCGCGTAGACGGCCTTTCCACACTCGCCATATTTATGGACGTTGCCAAGGCATACGACTGTGTGCTTCACACAGGCATCATCAACGGACTCCGAGCCATGGGCGTCTCTGGAAATGCTCTTCGATTCGTCTATGAATTTCTCAGTGACCAATGTGTCCAAGTTAAGCTCGGAAGTATAATGAGTGACAAACGACGAATTTCCCTCGGCGTCCCACAAGGAAGTGTCCTGTCTCCCTTGCTTTTTAACGTTGCCATGGCCAGCCTCCCAGATGCCCTGAAAGTAGGTCGGACGGCAGTTAAAATGCCCATCTACGCAGATGACATCTGCATTTGGATCTCGGGGTACCAACACAAACGTTTGGCCCGGATAGCCCAGGCCGCAATCTCCGCTATCGATCGCCACTTATCGACGCTTGGCCTGTCTTTATCAGCAGAAAAATCTGCCTTCATGCTTTTCCCGGGAGTCAGACGCAAGTCAACACGTTTGACGCTGAAAATCAGAGGGCATTCAATTCTTCGTGCACCTCATGTTCGATTCCTGGGCGTCACCATCGACAACAAGCTACTTTGGCGTGGTGCGGTCGAAAGTGTTGTGGCTGCATCAGTGCAAAGAATCAACGCACTTCGTCGATTGGCAGGTGTACGTTGGGGAAACAATCCTATATCCATGCTTAAACTGAACGCTGCGCTGATAACAAGCCGCATTCTCTATCAGCTCCCTCTGATATCACCGTCATCGAGTCAATTCGAGCGCTTGGAGGCAGTGCACAGAAAGGGACTTCGTTTGGCGATGGGAGTTCCAACGGCGGCTTCAAACAAGAAAGTCACTAATGAGGCAGCGTCTCTCCCACTCCGCCTCTTGGTATCTCAGGCCTTGCTGACGCAGCTATTAAGGCTGGGCGAGTCACGCGCAGGCACGGCGCTTCTCCGGCGGCTAAGAGCAAGAACTCGCTCACATTTTCATGCGGCGCTGAACACCTTCCGATTTTTAGGATTGGAATGGCCTAAACAAAGCCGCCTCGACCCACCATGGTCTTTTCCGGACGTTACCTGCAGCCTTAATGCACCCCACCTACTGACGAAACGCACCATTTCAACTGCCGAAGCCAAGTTTCTTGTGCTGAACCACTTGAGCACTGTGTTTCAAAGCCACCTACAAGTATACACAGACGGTTCGGTGTGCGCACAAACAGACAGCTGTGCAGCGGCATTCTGCATACCATCCCTTGATGTGTCATGGTCTGGCCGACTGGATCGCGTAGTTTCCTCTACAACAGTAGAAAGCGCCGCAATCACCGCGGCTTTGCGGAAACTACGGGCCTTTTCTGCACGTGATGTCGTGGTGCTGACGGATTCCAAGTCAGCATTACAGAGATTACATCGGGGCCTACCTCTAGAGAAATTTACAAGGCAGTCTCTGGCACTGATTGACGACCTAACGAGCAAAGGATTTAGCATAAGGTTTCAGTGGATTCCATCGCACGTAGGAATTGATGGAAACGAGGAAGCTGACGCCCTTGCACGCCTAGCGCTGACATATGTCCCAAAAGTGAAAGCTCCAAAACCTTTTCAAAACTCTAAGGGTGCAATCCGCCTTCACTTTAGAGAGATGCACAAGAATCCACACGAACCCTGTGTGACTCATGGATTTACACGCGAACAAGCGACGCTTTTATACCGCATCAGGACCGACTCCGCGTACACCCCAGCTTGGTTATTCAAGACTGGGCTTCGCGCTTCCCCACTCTGTGCTTTCTGTGGTGACATTGGCGACATCGAACATTTCATTTGGCTATGCCCGCAGTTTGACACAGAAAGAAAAGCGATGGTCGACAAGCTACAAAAAAGCGGTCTCACGTACAGGACCTTTGAGGACATTGTTTTCCCCGGAGAGCCCACGGCATTCAGGAAGAGAGCGCAACGACTGCTGATAGCCTTCCCGCAAGACACGGGGCTCATCGACAGCTGGTGACACACCCCTGATCTCAACTCGAAGGAGGATCAGGCGGAACAATTGCCGGCTATGCATGCCAGGCTAACCTCGCCTGCTTCAACATCACCACCACCACCACCACCACCATACGACTGGTACACTGAATACTCCGCGCATGCATCAAGCGAATGGGCCTAAACGGCAGCCAAGCGAGCTGGGGCTTCGGCGTATTCGCCATGACGTCACTTCCGAGACGGCGCTACTCCAACTTCTCGACGCTAACAAAGGCTTTGTCGATTCATGTGGCAATGAGTACCATTGGAAAAGAGAGTGTAGCATAGAAATGTAGCGCGACATGTTAAAAAATGCCAGGTACAGCTTACTGTCTCGCGTGAAATTGATATACGGCAGTTTCGTTGACGTCGCTTGGCGCACTAATAAGTGAATCTTGCCTCATAAAATCTAGAGCTGCTTTATTTCTTTCCCACATCAGAGCAGACTGCTTTAAGAGCTCCTGGTGTTTATTTATCCTTCACATCGCTTCGATAACATTTTTCGCAAGATCAAAAGCTGCATTTCTTATTAGGGGAAGAAAGAAGTCTCCTCATGCATTTCACTTTGGCGCATTCTACTGTGCAGCGAACTTAGACATGCACGTCTGCCTTGTGCTTTTAAGTTAACTCTTCAAGTCATATAACACCTTCGTTTTTCTTAAATTTCACTGGGTATATTAAAACAACCTGGCTGACGGACATGAACTTGCGCCCCTCGCCGACGATAATCGAGCACACCCACAGTTTTTATTGTGCGGATTTCCCTACTGTCATTTCACTACTCCTTAATAAATCAGACCAAGAAGCGTTGACTGCAAGAAGTATGCCAATGACAAGGAAACTGCTAAGAACACTGGCTGTTGATCCTTGGCCAACACTGCCGAGGCACCATCCATTGTCAGAATGGCTAGGCACGTCCACAGAATAGAACTGGCCATCATCAGCTACAGAGAGGTTGCCAGATCAAGGCCACAGGTTGTCGCCAACTACAGTTGATACTCTTCGTACATTTTTTACTAAGCTGGATACACCGTCAGCTCGAGGCGCCTTACAATACTGGATACCCGTGATCCAGTGCTTGCATGCCTTCAGTAGGCATCTTGGCTCTTCAGAAGCAAATATTCTTGGACAATGTCCAGGTGCGTCGCTGGTGCAGAAAGCAGAGAGAACGCTATCGCAGTACCGCAATCCGCAGCTCTCTTCGACCACTTGTATGACTTTTGGCTCGTCTTCACGTGTGCGCCCAATAAGTGCTATTTCTATGGCCTAACATTTTACTTCTCGTTTTCACATGTTATTTTACATCCGTTCGTACGATCTATTTTATGTCCACTACAGGACGAAGGCCTGCAATCTCCAATAACCCCTTTCCTGCGCCAACCGATTCCAACTAGCGCCCGCGAATTTCCGAATTTTATCGCCCCTCCTAGTCTTCTACCATGCTCGACTGCACTTCCCTTCTCTTGGCACCCATCTTGTAACCCTAATTCTCCACTGCTTATCCAACCTGCGCATTACATGACCTGCTGAGCTCCATTTTTTTTCTCCTAATGTCAATTAGAATATCGGCTATACCCGTTTGCTCTCTGATCCAAACCGCTCTCTTTCTGTTTCTCACGGTTATACCTAGCATTCTTGTTTCCATCCCTTTTTGTGCGGTCCTTAACTTGTTCTCCAGCTGCTTTGTCAGTCTCCAAGTCTGTGCCCCATATGTCAGTATCGGTAAACTGCACTGATTATACACCTTCCTTTTCAATGAGGATGGTAAGCTTCCACTCAGGCGCTGACAATGTCTGCTATATGCGATCCAACCCATTTGTATTTTTCTATAAATTTTGCTCTAATGATTAGGTTTCACTGTGGTGTTTTGACCTAGGTAAACACACTCCTTCACAGGCTATTAGCGGCGAGAATTAGGAGTGGCGCCCTCTCGCGAGTGACGTCACGGCCAGGACGCCGCTCGCTCCGGCTCGCTCGGCTGCCGCGCGCGCTCGTTCCCTTCGTGTAGGCTTGGGGTTTGGGTGGCTCGAGCCGTACGTATTGAAGAATACGTCGGCTTCTTTCAGCTGCCATACCTTAACCACAGTTTCTTCTTCAAAAGCGTGTGAATCGAGAAACTTTGCGGCTTGGATATCGCAAGCTAAGTAGCTTTAAAGGGGTCTACTAGGTTTTGCAATGCATATATGCGCCGTGTCAATCGGTAAATTATGACTAAAAAAGAATATCTGCAAATTCAACGCGCGAAGTTGTGTATGATGCTTCGCTAAACACTTAACATTCCTTTAGTATTTAGCTATGAGAGGCATTGCATTTTACGTGGAAGAAAAATTTGGTAATTGGCGTCAACATGTTATCCGATGTTAGAAAGACACTGCCCAGCGAAGCTGTCATCGTGATTCCTATTACACTGGTGTGTTGTTCTATTCAAATATGGCCATTCATTAATGCGTAAAAAAATAGTTAGGCGCGCATTTCTTATGAAAAAGTTTGCTGCTACTTTCATCCCCCTCTGAAACCGGCCTCCAAAAAACGAATTGCTCATGGCTGCTAACACGACGGCACGTCATGTAGAGTATTTACATAGTTAATTCACAAACACCATAGTAGCAATCACCTGAGAGAAAAGTTTCGTTCTTAAGATCGAGAGCCACTCAATTGAAAGTGATGAAATGTTTCATGGTGGCCCTCAGTAGCCTCTATCGACAATATGGCACACCCCTGATCACGTAACTGTAGCAATCGACTGTCCGTATGGCGAGGCACGCTATGTTCGCGAAACCCATCAGTTCACTACAACTTCGAATTAAAAGCATAAAGCATTTTTTTACAACGCCAACTGGAATGGCTAAAGTATTCTCGAGCTACTACACCGCAGCTTAGATTGCCTACAAAAGGAAAATTCAAGCACCTTCTGTCTCACGATGTCTCGATCCAGCGTTATTTAATTACACAAACGGATAACTATTCGCTTCGTCGGTACATAAAAGAGAACCTTGCAGGCTAAATTAGGTTTGCTCCAATCCAATCGCAAACATTCATAAAGAAAGCACCACAAGCCTTGCATATACTTTAGCTTGATTTCTGACCCTCCACCGGGGAATTTCGATATATTCAGTATGTCCCATACTACTAGTCATTGACGCTTCGACTTCTTTCTGGCTCCAGCTATGCGGTCCAGCAGGCATACTTCACTAAAAAATAGGGCCCAGCAGCCTGTGTCAGTTCGCCAAACAGATTCGTCATGCAACAAGCACCAGTAAATTTCTCAAGTGAGTTTGATTTGATTTGATTAATTTCCATTTACACACACGCATGTACAGAGGAGTGGTAAATGGAGGCGGATGAGGGAAAAAAGCCGCACAGACGCGGCTTGAGGTAACCTCACCCCCTTCGGTACAATATGGCTGCATGGGGTAACACATCAAGCGCCATATAAATTACATTTATATAGTGGCCATAAAACATTGCAGTTCTACAATATCTGAAAGAACAGCGGAATATTTCCACAATAACAATGCAAAACACACTGCAGCATTGAAATAAATAAATGATATACACTTGGTAACATAGACAAAAAAGAGGAACATAACATACATTATTAATCATTAACAAACGCGCTCTAAAGAGGTGAGTTGAACGTGTAGCACGGAAAAGGGAATATATATTGGTACATTCCTATTTGTACTCTGTAAATAGCTGTAAGCCTTCATTAACTTTACTTCAAATTTCCGCCGCTTAAAAAAAATAAACACGTGAAGAACCGCCTAATGTTGACAAGCAGTTAAAGACGCAAGTGAGGCATGTAGAATCTAAGCTCCAGTATTAGTTAAGTCCACGTGCTACAGCCGAGCGTTTCTGTGAGGAAATGCAAAATTCTATATTATACCATGAACTACTCGTCGTGAGCAAACCTGTTTTAGCGGAAAAAAATCAACGTAACTGCTGTAGAAGTCATATATAGCCAGCTTTGTGACATACTTGTTGCACCACGGCAGGTATGGTATCATAACTGGATTCCTAGAGGCTATGCTTTTGCGATTGTCTATCCGCGTATGAAAAACCCGCAATGGGATGGGTCTGCGTCGCTTCGGTTGGCACTGTAGCGTTGCCTTCGAGAGCTGCATTGTTGTCTAAGAAATTAGCTCTTTGAATAAATGTTCGCAAAGGAAGACGTCGTAAAAATATATTTGAGACGACCACCATAAGTATACAAGCAGAGAGAACGAGGGCGAACAAACGAAAACACCGCAGAAAGCGCCCCGACAACGCCCGAACTGTAGCAGACGGCAGGCGCGAGTCCGTGCCCTGACGTCACGCGAGCGGCGCTCGCAGCGCCGCTCGCGTTCGTTCTCGGGGCTAATAGAGGCTGAGGGATGATCCTGAAGACTGACGCATTTTTAAGGCGGTACTGTTCCTATGGAAAGGGTACGGCTGCTACGGCGCCGGCATCTTTAAAGGGACAGCGCCATCCGAAGGAAGCCAGCGTGGCGGAGGTGGCCATGGCCTCGCAAGGCGTGGAACTGCCAGTCATCAGGGGGGATCAGCAGTCCAGTGCGTCATTATCGCTCAGTGGGGATGACTCGTCGACCCTGAAGAGGAAGTGGCTGATATGGCGGAAGTGGACAGTGACGGCTTCAAGGTGGTGACTCATCGGAAGCCAAGAATGGTCGAAATCGCAGTGGTAGTTTTACTAACAGAGAAAGGCGTTTATTTGAGAGAGCGGAGCCCTATCAGGCTCTTCGAAGCCATTAAAGTACTGCTGGGATCTGCTCCGATTCGCAGTCGCTTCACAACGGAAGGTGCTCTTCATCTAGATATCGCAACGGAAGAGCAAGTTGACATTCTTTTCCGGTGCTCTCAGATTGATGACATAAGAGTTAAAACCCGGTTGCCCCCTCCTACATGACTAACACGGGTGTTATTAGGGGAATGCCAGTGTGGTATTCGGAAAGCGACCTTCTTGACTACTTGAAACCTGCAAGGTGTTGTGCACATGAAACGTATGATGGGTGGGGTGGAGTCTCAAGAAAAAGAATGGGCAGCGAAGCCTACTAACTCTGTTGTGCTAACGTTTGCTCCCGACACTGAGCGCCCAGAAAAAATTGACCTCGGTTTCACCAAGCATGAACTCAACGAATTCGTTGAAACTCCTCCCCTATGCTTTACGTGCCAACGCTTTGGGCATGTAGCCGATGTTTGCATCAAAGATCAACGATGCTTTCAGTGCCAACGCTTTGGGCATGTAGCCGATGTTTGCATCAAAGATCAGCGTTGCAAACGATGTGGTGGCGCCCACGAATACAAAGCCTGCAAGGCAGATTTTGCTCGTGCTAATTGTGGGGGTAACCATCCAGCGAGTTTCGGTGGCTGCCCCTTCCGTGTAAGCGCCTTACACCGTCGAGTGTCCTTCATTAGTGGTCCCAAACCACAACCTACTGAGAAGCCGATACCTGAAAGTGACAAGTTGCCTGCGTTAGAGTCGGAAGTTGAGTTCCTTGCGTTAGAGTCGGAAGTTCATGGCGTGGTAACAAGCAACGTCAATGAGCGACATGACCCTAACAAGACGGCAAAGTCCTCTGCGGGTGAGTCGATTGTTCGATGTGCTTCAGCCAAAAGTGTCGACGTTCCTCAGCGACCAGACCACAGCTAGACTCGAAGACAAGGAGGTCATTCCCTTGTCTCAAAAGAGACGAAGAAAGAACCTGCAAAGGCCAAGAGTGGGTCTCAGTCCGCATCTTTTGTTGAAGTTGTGAGGCAGTGTGTCCAGCAAAATAAGGAGCTCAAAAATCGGAATCTCTCCGACTTTCTGCGAATTTTGTTTGAAGTCCTCCATTCAGATGTTCAAGCGATGCAGACTGGCACCCTGAAGATCGTTCTACAGCTCGTTGTTTCCTTTGAGTCCATCATTACCACTTTCGCAGCAAACTTTACCTTATAATATGGCTAGTTTTCTTCTACCTCGCGCAACTAAAAATCACCGAAAAGTGCCGTTTATTATGCAATGGAACAGCGCTGGGATTAAAAGTCCATTAGAAGAACTGAAATTATTTTTGAAAGAAATGTCTTCCAGTATTGGCCCTCTAGGAGGCTGGACTACCAAGGGGGAGAACTTTGAATGGATATGTCGCACACAAGAATTGCAGCATAAAGTCATTTCACGCAGGAAGTGCCGCCCTTTACATACGAAGAGAGATTCCTCATGTGGCTTTGAACGTCACCAATCTTTCCACCGATAGTATTGAGGTAGCGGCTGTGAGGATACGGCCCGCCGTCCGAACTCTTTGTGTTGCATCCGTATACGTGTCTCCGCGGAAGAAAGTAGCAATGAATATGTTTCCCCACCAGCTTTGTGACCATTGCCCAGCGCCCCGAATCATCTACGCTGACTTCAACACCCATCCCTCTGTCTGGGGTGACAGGAACACAGACGCCCACGGACGCAATCTTGTAGAAGTTATCGACAGTTTGTACCTGTGCGTGGTCAATGATGGAAGTCCCACTTTCTTCCGGCCTCCAGCCTCAACCACATCTATAGACCTAACCTTGCATTCACCTGACGTCCGTGTGAAGTGGTCAACGGCACCTGACCGCATGGGAAATGATCACTGTCGAATTTGAGCGTCTGCTGCCGACTTCCATATGCGCGGCCCTAAGATGAGCCATGTTGTTAAATGGGACAAATTCAGGAAGCAACTTACAAGTGTTTCTGGTGATGTGATAGACAAAATGATTTATGGTAAGATGGCTGCTACCACGGCGGTCAAGTTGCCTAATCATTTTCCGACTCCGGATTTAAAACTCATGAACCTTTGCGCAGCAGGCAGAAGGGTGGAGCGACAACTGATGCGGAAGAAGGATGACAGATTCTTGAAGACGAACTTCAACAGGCTTAACTGCCATTCGACGCCTTACGAACAAGCTCTGGAGGTCGCTGTGGGCGTCCTTCTGTGCTAGCTTGACTGTTTTTTCACCGATGACGAGCATTTGGTGGAAAAATCTGTCTTCATCATGTTTCCAGGTAGAGGAAGGCGGTATGCGCGGCTGAAGATAGACCTTGATCAATCTCGCCTTGGTCAATTGAAGCACAAGCGCTTTTCGGGCGTCATTATTGACTACCGTCTACAGTGGCGACGAGCTGTGGACTCTATTGTGACATCACTATCTCCGCGTCTCAATGCGATTCGTAGAGTTGCAAGTGAGCAATGGGGAAATCACCCGTCTTCAATGATGAGGCTGCACGATGCACTAGTGACGAGTCGAATAATGTACCAGCTGCCTTTAATTTCCCTCTCATTATCACAGCTGGAATGACTTGAAGTTTTGCACAGAAAGGGCCTAAGCAGAGCTCCTGGCGTTCTGAAGACTGCTCCTAACAATGCAGTACTTTACGAGTCCCTATCGAGATTGCTTAGCCTAGTCGCTTCACAAAGGTTATTGATGCAAACTGACCGCCTCAAACAGACGATAGCCGGGCGTGCCCTTCTACAGATCCTTCGAAAGAGATCTGAGCCCCGAGCGTACTTAGCCCTTAATATTGTTGGTTACCTGGGTCTTGACGCTAGAGGTCGAACTAAGAGGTTGAAGCCGCCTTGGTTTCAACGTCTCAGCTCGTCCTTTAACGGTGAAACCACCTTGGTCTTTCACGAGCCTCGATTTTTCGTTGACAATTCCTCACGTTCGTGCTAAGCGGAGTTCTCCTTTGGCGGCAACACGGTCGCTCGTACTGGAACATCTTGAGGCTGAATATGCACGTCATCTTCAAATTTTTGCTGATGGCTCTGTGGACAAGGTGAGAGGATCTAGTGCAGCTGCTTTTCACATTCCCTCTTTGAAGTATGATTGGTCGGTTCGCTTCACTGCAGTCGTGTCCTCCACAACGGCCAAAAGCGTTGCCATTGAGGCAGCTCTAAAGAAGGTATGGTTTTGTACGCCTCAACCTGTTGTCATTCTTACAGAATCGAAATTCGCCCGTCAAAGGTTAGAGCACGGGTTCCCTACTGATGCCTTATGTCTAAGCTCCCTACGCTTGGTGCACAATCTCCATATCAAAGGCTCCTCCATACGATTCCAATGGGTGCCCTCGCACATAAGTATCATAGGCAACGAGATGGCGGACAGCCTCGCCCATAGAGCACTGTCTGGGAATCCATTGAGAAAAGTGCCTCAAGAGGACAAGCGACTCTTCAGAGAAGCGGTGTCGTGCCACTTCAGTTCTTTGTGGAGCTCACCTCACATGTCATGTGTGACCGAGGGCCTAAAAAAAAGACCAAGCAACTTTACTGGTTCGCATTCGCACGGGCTCTGCTCGTACCCCTGCGTGGATATATGAGACTGGCCTGGCGTTGTGTCCATTGTGTTCAACGTGTGGTGTGTGCGGTGACATAGAACATTACCTTATGTGATGTACTCTGCATGCCGCGGAAAGGAGTGTGTTATTCGGGTCCCTCAAGAAGACAGGAATTCCTCACAGTTCTCTTCGGGACATTGTTTTCCCGCGCGGGAACCAGTTGGTTGGGAAGGAGGTTTCTCGCCTTCTTTTATATTACCTGCAGGACATGGATTTGGCCTCCACATGGTGACCTTAGGAGCGACTATGTGTAGTTGTGAGGTATGTGTCTGATTTATATGATTTATGTATTTTAACACGACAGCGTTAAGGAGCTCGTGTCGCAGAAAAGCCGGTGTCGTCGGCGTCGGTGTCGGCGTCGGCGGCGTTGGCCGTGAGTGATAAATCCCAGCAGGTCCTTCATGAAAAAAAAAACAACTTGCAAGATGGGCTGGGTGGGAATCGAACCAGGGTCTCCGGAGTGTGAGACGGAGGCGCTACCACTGAGCCACGAGTTTGTTTTCTTTATTGCCTGTTTTGTACTTCTATATCAAACAACAAATGACATTTGAGAAAACAAGACAAATTTGCAAGTTTTCAGCACCAAGTGTCAGCCTTATAGGGCTGACTATTTTAGAATTCTTTGAGCGCGGTCAAGGGTTCCACCCTTGACAGCCACGCAGGTACACAATCTTGTGCTTTCTGAATTTCCACAAATCTCGACATGCATTCTCGGAAAAGCATTCGAGCAGGCCGAGCATCCGGATCACAGTGATAGCCCGCCATACGGGCGCGCCATAGACAGTGAAGGCCAATTAGCATAGTAAGATCAAATGGCAGTCCATCATCGTTTTCTATAGATAAGTATCTCATACCCTGTGGATCTAAAGGAAAGTCCTTTTTGATAGTCCTCTGAAGTACATCCCAAAAGAAGACACCCGCCCAACAATCTAGAAATACATGATCTATAGTTTCTGGTTTCTTACAGATCAAGCAATGTGAGCCCCAGGGTAAGAAAAACCCACGATCTTCTAAAAAGGTTTTGACATTCAACGTACCCGTGTGAAGCTTAAAAAAGAAAGACTTGGTCTCTGGCGTTACTGGCATTCTTTTCACCCGCTTAAGCACGTCTTGCCCTTGGCCTCCACTGTATATGGCCCTGTACATTGGCACAAGGAGAACTACATCGCATATATCTTTGTACAATGTTTTACGTTTCACTGAAAAAAGGTACTCATTTGAAAATCTAACGGACAAAAACCGTACACTTAAAATAACTTCTCTAAGGAATCCACAAACAGGACCGCTCATATTGTCTGTGCAGACTACATAGCTAGGTAACGCGCTCCTTAGCCTCACTTGGCACACCGTGCGCAAGAAAGGATCGCTTAAGTCGCGGAAAAATAAAAACCGGTTTACGACCTGTCGTATAAAAAGGTGCGTCATTCCCAAACCTCCGTCTTTAACTCGCCTGAACAAATTCGTTCGACTGCATCGCTCCCAATTCGAAGCCCACACAAATACTGCGAATACTCGGTGCAACTTCTGTATATTTACCCTTGAACAATGCAATACCTGCATTACATACCATATTTTTGCGACAAAAAATAGATTGCAGACTGTAGCTCTTGCAAACATTGACAGATGTCCACCTTTCCACTTGCTCGCTTTTATCTGTGTTTCTCTTGTTTGATCTTGACAATACTCATCGTTATTTTTGTAATATTCCAGTGGGACGCCTAGGTATTTAACGGGTGTCGTCAGCCACTTGACATTGGCGAAAGTGACAGGAGTGGAAGGCCATTCTCCGTGCCAGAAGCCAAGACACTTTCCCCAGTTTGCCATGCTTCCAGTTACCTTGCCAAAACCCTTCACTACAGCGATAGCTGCAGCTACACTCTCTTTATCCGTACAACAAACTGCGACGTCATCCGCATACGCCAGAATTTTAACTTCCGATGCATTTCATCTGAAGCCGTAAATGTTGCTGCTTTCAATGATCGCTAGGCACATTGTTTCTATGTATATACTGAACAGAAGGGGACTCAGGGGGCAGCCCTGGCGTACAGAACGCTTTAGGTTAATGGGGGCCCCCACTGACTTGTTAACAATGAGTCGCGTAGTGCAGTTCCGGTACGCCAAAGCTCCCCATCTCTAATGATGGATCCGACATTAATGTGGTCAAGGATGTCAAGCAAAATACCATGAGGTACACAATCAAAAGCTTTCTCGAGATCGAGCTGTAGAATTGCTACCCCTGCTTGCATAATGTCGCAGCACTCCAGCACGCACCGCATCTTAGGTACATTAGTCACAATCGAACGCCCCATAATTCCACATGTTTGGTGAGGACCAACAAATTCCCCAATTACTTTCTGTAGCCGCCTTCCTAGCACTTTTATCAAGATTTTATAATCACAGTTAGTTAATGATATAGGCCTGTATGAGGAAACCAATTTTAACTTCTCTGTCTCTTCTGTCTTTGGTATTAATACAGTATGAGCTTCCCCAAAAGACCGGGGCAGGACATGTAGTTCGTAAGCCTCATTAAAAAGAACTGTAAGCAGATGAGACAATTCTTTTTTAAACGTTTTGTAAAACGAAGCGCTCAGACCGTCAGGCCCTGGCGACTTGCCGAGATTCAGGTTATCTATAGCCTTTTCTACTTCCGTTTGTGATATGGGTGATTCCAACTCTGTTCTGGTGTCATCTTGCAGTCGTGGCATTCTCTCGAGAAATTCTTCTTTAAACCTTTCTGCATTCACAGGTCAAGAAGCAAAAAGCGCTTTGTAATGTCGAGCAAAAGCACGTCCTATGCTGTCATTGTCTGTCATTACTATCCCGTTATCTTCAATAACATCTATATGGTTCCGCCGGGCGCGACATTTTTCGAGCCCAAGTGAGCGTTTTGTTGGACATTCATCTATAGCCATCGCTTCTACCCTGGCTCTCACTTGCGCTCCGCGATAACGGTTCTCATCATAAAGCTCCAGTTTCTGTTTGATACTACGCAGATCTTCGGCATACACACCTGGCGTTTCGCATTCGAGCGCTGTTAGCTTTTCAAAAATCGTCTTGAGCTCTTTCTCTTTCTTTTTGGCTTCAAACAATAAAATGCTCGATCTTTCTATCGCTTTAATTTTTATCTGTTGTTTAAAGATTTCCCACTGCTCTCCTATTCTTTCCCCACTATCTTCATGGATATTCTTAATTGCACGAATCACAGCTTCATTGAAAGATTCATCCCTTAATAAATTGGAATTCAATTTCCATTGCTCCCATGAAAAACTCTTGCTCTCTTTCCTTGATCCTATTTGACATTTCACAAGGCAGTGATCAGTAAAAGAAATTGGCGAAACACCATAACTGCGGCACTTTGGGATCGTATCCAGTGACAGGTACAGTCGGTCCAAGCGGGCGTGGCTGTTGCCCTGAAAATGAGTGTACTTCACAGCTCGGGAGCCCTCTAGGCACTCTGCAATATCCTCTAGCTCATGATCTGCAATCATTTGTGGCAATACATCACTGCTTTTGTCTCTAAACATTCTTCCAGATGACCTATCACGAGTTCAAAACGCAATTAAAATCCCCAACCAAAACAAGCTGCTTAGCAATGCACAAATACTGTCTTAGGTTAGAAAAGAAATTAACGCGTTCCTGCGCCACACTTGGAGCATAAACACACATAACACGCCATGCAATATCACTATATGTGAAATCACACAGCGCAAATCTACCGGAAGAACACGAAAAAACGTTTTGCACTGACAGTCCTGGATTCCTTCGAACAAAGAGGACGCACCCACCAGACCTGCCGATAGCGTGGCTCACAATGGCGTGGTACCGTGCAGCGAACCCCCGCAGCATGTTCGCCGTCTCCTCTTCTCCTTCCACTTTCGTCTCCTGCACAGCCAAAACGTCCAGATCTTCTTCCATGAACAACCGGTACAGTTGACTTTGTTTTTTCCTAGAGGCGAGACCTCGAACGTTTAAGGTGGCGAGTGTAAGTGACGTTTGAGAAGCCATCGTTGATTTCTGGAAACGGTAGGCCCGGAGCATGGCGCTTACATTGCGCGTCTAGCTCAATGCTAGACGCCTCCGGGACCGCCCGGTGAGACGGTCTCACCACTTTGCGAAAGTGGCTTGTCGTCAACTTTCCTATCCGTCGTGCCCCCAGGTCTTGCCCTGAGGTTGGTGCGTCTACCCGTTGGTGCCTTCGCAGGCGGTCCCTCGATGCTTCCAGGGGTCTTTTAACTGCCGAGCTGACGCCAGTACTTCCCGCGACGCCGCTGGCGTTCGGTGACTCGCCGAAAGCGTCCATGTCCGCACTTGAACTACGAGGGACGCTTTTCACGAACTCCCTTTTAGACACTTCGTGTGTGGGAATTTCGGCTACTTGAGAACTTACTTCTTTTGCAGAGTCGTCTCTTCCCTCAGCCGTTTTTGCCGCAGTGTCCGGCGGGCTGTGTACTGCCTCTGATCAATCTTCACTTCCTAGAGTTGAGGCGTCGCAATGTGGCCCAGTTGCGCTCACATCCCCGCTGCCTTTCGTTGCGTCCTCCGCCTCGGTCACGTCCATAATGTGCACCGTTGAATCCTCATCACCAGCTGTTGCGGTCACTGCGGCGTAGGAACGAACGCACTCGGCGTCGACGTGACCGAAACCCCGGCAGCGTGAGCAACGTGGTACCTTGCACTCGCGACGCACATGTCCCGCACCATGGCAGCGCACACATTGCATAGGCCGACCTGGTGCAACCAACAGCGCTAGTTCACCGGCGACGCGAATCTGGTGTGGCAGGTCGTCAACCTTGAGACCACTCTTGAGCTTCAGGAGCACAGTCCGAGTAGTCGAACCCTTCTCGTTCACTCCTTCCACACGCCAGCGTTCCCGGGTAACCTCGGTCACTTTGCCAAACGCCGCCAACGCCGTACGCACGTCGTCGTCCACCACACCGTGTAGCAACCAATGAAGCCGAAGCCTCACCTGCTGCTCCTGCGGGTCGATGACGAGACAGCGTCGCCCTTTGACCTGAAGTTCTTTCAATCCAGCCAAGTGCTTCGTCGCCTCTGGGCTGTTTAATGTCACGGCCCACACATGGTTTATCTGGTAGGCACCCAACGCCACAACATGAGGGAGCAGCCGTTCCTTGTGCAACGCGTCCCGGAAATCTTCGAGCCTGAATGGCCGCGCTCGTACATCTCCATGCAAGAACAATGTGTTCAAAACGACGCGTCCTGTTGGCAAATGCGGCAGAATAATCTCAAAATCCTTGTCGTCGTCTGCTACCATCCTGCTACCGCGTCCCGGGTGGGCCGCTGAGACCGCTCGTGAAGAGCCCGACATTCCGCGTCCGCTCACCTCGGTGGCTGAAGAGGAAGTGCTGAGCCACGAGTTCCATGCTTCAAAGCGGTACAAACGCGCCTCTAGTGAATGCGGTGTTGCCTTAGAGGCGTGCGTCACTTGCTCAGGCGCACATTTCGTTGCCGCGCCGAACGCTGCGTTGCTCGACGCTCACCGCGTCTGATGCGGGGCGCGTACTCGCTGCGCCGAAGCCCATTGTCTTACATCCCTTGGCGGGTCGACGGGAACGCTGTCGCGTTCCACTCTTGAAGGCGAAGCTTAAGCGTCCTCCAGCTTTTAAGTGTCGCTACGGAGGAGCAACTGCCGGCAGCAACTGCAAGGCTAATCCCACCAGTAGCCTACAACCACTGAACTCAACTCAACTCAACAATCCTGAACTCTTGATCCTTTGCCCAGTTATTCACCATTAGGTGTGTCTTCTGCATATTAATCTTCAAACCTACTCTTACAGTCTCTCTGTTAAGACCTTCAATCGTTTGTTGTAGCTCGTGCGCAGTGTTGCTGAATAGAACAATGTCATCGGCAAACCGAAGGTTGCTGAGATATTCGCCATCGATCCTTACTGCTAAGCCTTCCCAGTTTAATAGCTTGAATAGTTCTTGCAAGCGCGCAGTGATTCCTTTGAACAGATTGTGTCTCCTCGTCTGATCACTTTCTTTATAGGTATCTTCCTAGTTTTCTTGTGTAGAATTGAGGAAGCTGTGGAATCTCTACATATATTCCAGGATATTTACGTACGTGGTCTGTACTCCTTGATTACGTAATGCTTCTACGGGTGCTGGTATCTGTACTGAATCAAATGCCTTTTCGTAGTCTACGAAAGCCACATAGAGAGGCTGATTCTACTATGCGGATTTCTCAATTACTTGTTTACCGACATGAATGTGATCCATTGTACAGTAGGCTTTCCTGAAGCCAGCCTGTTCTTTTGGTTTACTAGAGTCCAGTGTTGCCCTTATTCTAAAGTAGGTCATCTTCTTCAATGTGTAATATAATAAAGGGACTAAGCTAATGGGCCTATACATTTCAATTATTTAACGCCTTTCTCTTTGTGGATTACTATATTATTTGCATTCTTCCAGATTACGGGGGCCCTTGAAGTCGATAGACACTTTCTATAGAGAGCGACCAGTTTTTATGCAGTATCTCTCGTCCATCTTTGATTAGATCGACTCTTAGTGCTTCTTTTCTTGCCTCTTTTCCCCGTTTCATGTCTTGCATGGCCCTTCTGACCTTATGACTAGTTATAGACGGAGTCTCTGTTACCTGTTCATTACTGCTCCGATGGAGGAATCGTTCTACTAGGACGGATCCAACCATTTAGCCGTAGTGGCGCGCTACGTCAACGTTAAAATCTACAATTAATGGGTACTGTTGCGTTTTAATATGCTTTCGACCCTCCAATGGAAGCGATGGGGCGGAGCTACCGCATGTTTTCTATATGGCCGTTAAGGTCATGCGTCATAACATGGCCGATACTATGATAACATTCTGAGCAACCTCCGCGATTGATAACATCACGTGGAAATGGTAGTGCACTTTATGCATAGATGGAAGATAGCATTCAGAGCAACCACCACGACTTGTTTTTTTTTTTCTTGGTTATTTTTTTTTTACGCGCATGCGCATGGGGCTGCGCCAGAGGACTTTTCGGCACGGAGGTGACACACGGATGGACGGACGTTGTAAAAGTAAAAAGGCAGCATGTGTTATTTTTTCACGTAAATGATACTGTACAGTTAACGTAATTTGCCCACCGCTTCAAATTATCAGGAGTATTTTCTACCGTGTGCCGTTCTGTCTGACGTTGCAACAAAAATAGCTGGCTTGAGATTTGTTTGCGACGTTGCGAGTTGGCGCCAACATTGAACCCGAGGCTGCAAACACCCTGATGCTTCTAGTTTATTTATTTATTTATTTATTTATTTATTTATTTATTTATTTATTTATTTACATATACCTTACAGGCCTTCGAGAAGGCATAGTGTAAGGGGAGAAATACGGTAACATATTAGTATGGAATCGGGAAAGAAATAAACATCAGCATAATGAAAGGAGTACACACAGAACATGGAAAATTAATACATTAGCAAATACAATATGTAGAGCAATAACAAATGGTAAACAACAACATAATAGCATAATAACATTGTAAACGTTTTTGCGTGTTATACAGTAGTAAGAATTGTAAAAAGATTGGGAGCACTGAAATTCTTGAACTTGTAGAAAAAATGCAAGAAAATGGCAAAAGACATGACGTGCTTAGACGGTTGAAACGGCATATTGATCGGTTAGCAGATTGTGAAATGCATTGTGTTCAGGTTGGCATGCAATGGTATCTGGTAGTGCGTTCCATAAACGGACCGCACGGGGCAAAGCTGAAAAATTAAAAGCGTGTTTGTCGCCATAAATACGGGTGTAGCTGAACTGATTGTTTAGTCGTTGTGACGTCGAGGATGCTTTCTTCAGGTTTGATAAGGTTAGGCCTACTGTGTGAACAAATCTATGAAATAATAATAGAAGGGAAACATCACGGCGAGTAGTTGGTGGTTGCAACGAAAGATCGATTTTTATTTCGGTTACACTTGACTGGTTACTATAATTTTTAGAAATGAAACGGCTCGCTCTATTCTGGATGCTCTCCAGGAGTTCGATGAGATAATTTCGATGAGGAGACCATATACAAGAGGCGTACTCAATTTGTCGCCGTACAATAGTTACGTAAGCTAGTTTTTGTAGTGGTGAAGGCTCACTTTTTAAGTTTCTGCGCAGAAATCCTAATGATCTGGAGGCGTTAGCTGAAATAGAGGTGATGTGTTTAGTCCATGAAAGATTGTGTGTAAGGAGCACTCCTAAGTACTTATATTCTGTGGTGTGGTCAACTATGTTAGAGTCCAGATAATAAGAAAAGTGAGAGTTAACAGTTTTTCCAGAAAAGGAAACTACTTTGGACTTCGACACGTTTAGGGACATGAGCCACGTAGCACACCAGTCACTGATATGTGCAAGATCATTTTGGAGTTGCGCGTGGTCAGAGGGACAGTTAATCGAATGGTATACAATGCAGTCGTCAGCAAATAATCGTGCAAAAGATGATATATTGTTCGGTAAGTCGTTAATGTAAATTAAAAAGAGAAGAGGCCCAAGTACACTGCCTTGAGGTACACCAGAGGTGACGTCAGAGAGGCCAGAGGAAAAGTTAGCACCAACAGTGAACTGTTCGTGATTAGTAAGAAAATTAAGAATCCAGGATTGGGTTAGTGAGTCGAGTTTAATTGCTGAGAGCTTTGATATCAGGCGACTATGGGCTACACGATCGAATGCTTTCGAGAAATTCAAAAAAATTCAGTCAATTTGTTTATTACTGTTCATATCAAAGTGTAAGTCTGACGTGGATTCTAGTAGTTGGGTTTCGCAAGGAAATCCTTTGCGGAAATCATGCTGTTTCGGGTAAAAAAAGTTATTACATTCAAGATGAGAATATATATGGGATGCGATAATGTGTTCCAACATTTTGCAGCAAATGCATGTTAGTGATATAGGACGGTAATTATCACTAGAACTCTTGTTACCTCTCTTAAAGGCAGGAACTACTTTTGCTATCTTCCAGTCTGTAGGAAGCATACCAGGTGTAAGCGATTGGTTAAATAGGTGTAGCAGAATTTTGCTTGATACTAGTATTGTGTTTTTTTAGTATTTTAGAATTTATACCATCTATACCAGAGGATGAAGACATTTTAAGGTTATCTATAAGATCGACTACGCCTTTTCAAGTAATAGTGATGGGAGCCGTGTACTGGAAATCAAAATCGGGAACAAAAGTATGTTACAACTATCTTCTCTTGTAAAGACGGATGTAAAAAATGAGTTGAATGCAGTCGGAAATTGACTGTCAGGAATAGGTGTGTTTTTTTTTATCCTGCAATGAAATATTACTGCACTTATTACTAGTGTCAACTATTTTCCAGAATTTCCTTGGATTGCTTGTAAGAATTCCCGGTAAGCCTTTTGAAAAATATTTATTCTTGGTGACCAATAAAGCTGTGCAGTACTCTTTTAGATAGCATTTGTATTTATCCCAAGCCAATGTTGTTTGTACGCGCTTTGCATTTTCATATAGGCGTTTTTTCTTGTTTCTCATTCTGTGAAGAGTTTTAGTAAACCGTGGGTTGGAATCATCGTTACTTATAGTAACAAGAGGAACGTGCTTTTCAATCAATGCAGACAACTTATCGCTGAAAAGAACCCAATATTCGTTAACAGATCTGCTGTAGAAGGATGGCTCCAATACATCAACAAAAAAGTTGCCTAGTTCTGTGATGTTGTTAGGATCGTCACGTTACAAAGCGTGTGACGCGAGGAAGATGGAGGAGACGGTGCATGATGAGAAACACACGACAATTATATTAGACGGCACGTAAACACGAAGAATACCTTAAACTAGCCCCACACATACACGGTTGTTAGTAAACGGGAAAAAATAGTCTCACGAGGTTGCGGTTGAAGTACGGAATGTGGTGAGGCGTAGAGCTCTTGAAGTGGAACACTCGCTCGTCGAGTGATGACCGGCGTGGTGGTAGAGCAGACGCAGCAGTACGGGGCAGGAAAAGGTGGACGGCCCACAGCCCCGTGGACGCGAACAGGCCACTCTGAAGTCTCGAGCAGGAAGACGGCCCCAGGCGCTCGTTTCGATGACGGACGCCCGGTCACCCGAACATCGCGCGTAGAAGTGGGTTCGAGGCTGCAGCAGGCCGTTCCGGGGTCTCGTGCAAGGCAACGACCTGAGGCGTTCCCAGTCCCGAAGACGGACGCCCGGTCAGGTGAACCTCGCCAGGAGATGTCGGTTCCGAAGGCCCGGTGGCCCTAGTCGCGCCGGCGTTCGAACGATCTCCGTTGCGCGAGAGCCTTTTCATGCGCTGCACGAGCCTCCTTCGTCTTTCTTTTCCTCTTGTTGAGGACGGCGGCAATGTCGTCTGCTCTTGCGCTCGGTACGTTTTGTGTACTTCTTCACAATCACCCCCTACTTAAGAAAGTTCTTTCGTTCAAAGAACTTGAGGGTTCTCGCTATCTGCTGGTCCACCGTAGCACACACGCACAACAAAAGCATTAACACTGCAACACAGTTCCGAGCACCGCACACTCGGTACGTTTGAGTACACATAAGTATTACCACAGTGCTACAGTTCCGAGCACTGCACACTCGGTATGTAAGAGTACACATAAAAATTACTACAACACTAGTGTTTGGAGCACCGCACACTCCGCATGATGACTACATTAACAAGACACAACACCACGATAGAGGGTGAAAAAAAATCCACAAAACTAACCTACCAGCAAATGTTGCTCGATATTAAAGTTACACTAGTTTGAAGTGCATGCTTTTAGAACATCATGTTTAAACAACATGTTTAAAACACCATGAGAGAGTGATTCCGACAGACTCGCGTAGGCCGCCGATTCTTTTTCTTGAAACGGTACGCATGTCGGTCTTCATTTTCGGTGTCACCAGTCTGACAAGCAGCTGACGCTTCCGGTGATGGCGGTGGTATGAGTGGCCATTCTTCATACTTCTTCAGTAGATTTACATGAAATAGCGCCGTCCTTGTACCGAGGTCTATAACGTAATCGACCTCATTTCTCCTCTCAAATACCGTGAATGGCCCTTTCCACGTAAGAATCAATTTGTTGTTGTCTGAAGGCAGCAGTAGCAAAACCTTGTCTCCAACAGCTAAGTGACGTGGTCTCGCCTTCCGGTCGTAGTGTTTCTTCCGTAAAAGTTTTGCTTTTTGAAGCTCCTTTTTGGCCAAACGACAAGTGTCTTCAAGACGCTTCCGTAGCTCAACTACATACCCGTATGAGGTTTTTGTGTCATCATCAAGATGATCACCTGTCCATAATTCTTTCAATATTGCCATGGGCCCTCTGACATAATGGCCATACAACAAGTCGAAGGGTGAAAAACCCAGGCTTGACTGGGGGACTTCTCGATAAGAAAAAAGCAAGGGTTCCAAGTAACGGTCCCATTTTTTCGGGCTCTCTTGACACATTCGTCTTATCATTTGTTTAAGGGTGCCGTTGAACCTCTCCACAAGGCCATTTGCCATCGGATGAGATTAAGTTGTTGGCAACTGCGTGAAAGAGAGAAGACGGCTTAGCTCCTTCATCAGGCGTGACGAGAATAATGTGCCTCTGTCACTGATTATCTCCTGTGGCACTCCCACACGAGAGAACATCTCTAGAGTTGCCTCAGCTATTTTTTTCTGTTTCAATGCTTCGCAGTGCCACAGCGTCAGGATACCGCGTTGCCATATCGACCATTGTCAAAACGTACTTATTCCCTTTCTCTGACATGGGAGTTAATGGTCCCACAATGTCAATGGCAACTCTCTTAAACGGGGTATCAATGACAGGAGTACTTCCCAATGGTACTCGACCTATTAGATGTTTAGGAAAAGTCCTCTGGCACGTATCCCACGATTTAAAAAATCGCGTGATGTCTGATTGGAATCCAGGCCAGTAAAACCCTTCGCTCACATGGTCTGTGGTTCGTTTTATTCCTTGATGTCCGGCAAGGATCCCTTCGTGAGCCATTTTCATCACCAAATGACGAAGGCTTCTGGGTACGACAAGCTGTTCCATTTGTTTCTTTGACCGCAGTGTGTATTTTCGGTAAAGAATTCCCTCCTTTATAAAGAATTGGACGTCGGCGAACCTAGTCTTCATCTCTTTGTCCACTGCTTCAAAGCATTTACGTAGACTGCTGTCCTCCCTTTGCCTGCTTTTCAAGTCGATTGGGCTGATGTCTAGGGGGTTTATAGCTGGTACTGGTAATGAAGGCGGACTTGATCTTGGCTGTCTGGTTGTCGCCGCCACTTCCGAGTTGTCCCTGGTTTCTCTAGCAGACGATGATAAAGTGTCAGCAGAGATGAATTCATTGCTAGAACAGTTTCCACCTTCTGCTCTAAATGATTCATCCGCAGCGCTTGGTGTATATAGATGTCTTTTCCATTCATTGTCAGGATTGGAAGCATTCCGTACACCTTTCACATTTCCCAGGACAATATCATATAAAGGGTTGTCCATGCATAAAACCCGAGTCTTGCCTGTGAAGAAAGGTGACGCGATTTCCACGGTTGCTTCAGGTAGCTTCAACACTCTTCTGTCCAGAAGACAGACCGAGGAAATTTTTCCTGTCAGCTTACTGTCTAGTACAAGGGACCTCTTGACATTAATAGAGTCACATCCCGTATCTCGCAATACAGTAGCGGGATGTCCTTCAAGCACACCTTCGGCAGTAGGCATAGACTTTTCGTCTCGTTTATGCATTTGCGTTCTCCCGCGTTCCGAACTTCCGGGAACTCGACGTAAGGTCTGTGTCTCATCGGTTACTGCCTTGGACATGTCTACTTGTTGCATCGAGCACGAAGCCTTCTCAGTACTGTTGGGTTTTTTGGGGCAGTCACCTGTCTCATGCCCAGTGCGGCGGCACTTTCCACAGAAAGATGTATTTGTATTTGGACCCTTCGTATTGGTCCAGCAATCAGCAGCTCTGTGACCGCGCTTACCACAAAGAAAGCAACGTGGTCTTTCCTTCTCTTTTTGTCGCTCAGGAGTTCGAGCTTGACCTGGTGGCTTGCTAGGTTCTCTCTCGTTTTTACCTTTGCCAAGGTTGACTAACCGTTGCGCCTCCAGGTAATGATCAGTAGCTTCCGCTAGCTTGTCAAGTCCCTGACGGTTCCTCTCTCTCAAAAAGACTGCCAGTTTCTCATGACAAGTCATCAGGAACTGTTCTGATACAATCTTGTCCCGCAGAGCATCGTATGTCCGGTCTGTATTGGCCATTTCTTGCCAGTGATCGAACTATCCCAATAGACAACCGGCAAACTGTCTACCAGTTTCGGAATTATCGGGTTTCGCCGACCGAAACTTCCTTCGGTAGCCTTCCTCCGTGAACCTGAAGCGTTGTAAAAGCGTCTGTTTTAGTGTCGCATAGACCATGGCATGATCCGGTGCCATTCTGCCGACTACACTTAGAGGTACACCTGTCAAACAGAGGCTCAGCGATAGGGCCCATTTGTCTTGTGGCCAGCCCTGGCTCGTTGCGACGCTCTCAAATCGTTGAATGTATGCATCCAACTCATCGCGTTCTTCGTTGAATGGTGGGATTAGCTTGTGCGGACTTTGGTAGCTCTCGGTAGCACCTGCGTGCACTCTCTCTGTAAGTTGCCCAGTAGTCATGCTACCTGCTGTCGCATCTAACTCCCTCAACTTTAACTTGAGCTCGAGCACTTCCCTTTCAGCCTTTATTCTAGCTAGCGCTTCGGCATCAGCTTCTTTTGCTGCATTGCGTTCAGCCAGACGTCATTCACGCGCTTCTCTTTCGCGTGCACGCTCTTCGTCTACCCATTGTTTCAGTGCCGGGCCAGTCAACCCCAGTTCTTTTCCAATTGCCGTAAGCTTGTCTGTCTCCATGCTCACCCGTCAGACACACATATGCAATGTGCTTCTCTTCTCGATAGCGTAAGAGCGGTCCTGTCGCGGACACCAGATATGTGATGTTGTTAGGATCGTCACGTTGCAAAGCGTGTGACGCGAGGAAGATGGAGGAGACGGTGCATGATGAGAAACATACGACAATTATATTAGACGGCACGTAAACACGAAGAATACCTTAAACTAGCCCCATACATACACGGTTGTTCGTAAACGGGAAAAAAATAGTCTCACGAGGTTGCGGTTGAAGTACGGAATGTGGTGAGGCGTAGAGTTCTTGAAGTGGAACACTCGCTCGTCGAGTTATGACCGTCGTGGTGGTAGAGCAGACGCAGCAGCACGGGGCAGGAAAAGGTGGACGGCCCACAGCTCCGTGGACGCGAACAGGCCACTCTGAAGTCTCGAGCAGGAAGACGGCCCCAGGCGCTCATTTCGATGATGGACGCCCGGTCACCCGAGCCTCGCGCGTATAAGCGGGTTCGAGGCTGCAGCAGGCCGTTCCGGGGTCTCGTGCAAGGCAACGACCTGAGGCGTTCCCAGTCCCGAAGACGGACGCCCGGTCAGGTGAACCTCGCCAGGAGATGTCGGTTCCGAAGGCCCGGTGGCCCTAATCGCGCCGGCGTTCGAACGATCTCCGTTGCCCTAGAGCCTTTTCATGCGCTGCACGAGCCTCCTTCGTCTTTCTTTTCCTCTAGTTGAGGACGGCCGCAATGTCGTCTGCTCTTGCGCTCGGTACGTTTTGTGTACTTCTTCACAAGTTCTAAATTGATGATATCATAATTACCTTTATTGTGGTCTCTAATTTGCTTTGTTGTGAAACCGGTGGACGCGCACGGAATATCGATGGTCACTTGGAGTAGCTGGTGATCACTGAATCCATCTAAGTAAGTTATAGGTGTGACAGTTTCTGTTGCTGTTTTTAAAATGAGATCCAAAAGATTGGAATTACGAGTCGGTTGATTAACTACTTGAAATAGGTTAAAATCTAATGTTAAGAAAATAAAGCTTGTGCACATATGACACGAAGAGGATAGATTAATCCAGTCGATTGAAGGAACATTGAAATCTCCAAATAGGTGCATTATATCGGCCTGGTACAGACCAATTGCCTCATTAATACTGTTATGTAATGTAGTTACGAAGGAAAAATCAGAATCCGGCGCACGGTAACAGTTACCGAGCAGTACCTTCACGGTTGATACAGAGCAGGCTACCCAAATGATTTCGAAGTTAGTACGGGTTTGAACAACAAAATATGTGATATTCTTTTTAATTCCTATCATGATACCACCCCCTCTTTTCTTATCTCGGTCGCGCCTGTATATGTTGTAGGTTGTGTTACCGGCGAAACTTTCGTTGTCAGTTATTTCAGGGTTTAACCAGGTTTCGGTAAAAGCAAGAGCATCCGAATTGCAATCGTCGTGAAAAAACAAACAAACAAGATCGCGGTTTAATTTTAATTCCTATCATGACACCACCCCCTCTTTTCTTATCTCGGTCGCGCCTGTATATTGCCACGACAAACTTGGTGACATTCAAGTTGCGCGCCCTTTGCATTGGGCACTGTGCACGCCTTACAGTGGCGCTGTTCGGCAACAACAGGCAGCGATCTTCGTGGCACGGGCAGCCAGTTGGACCCGGCTCGCATGCGCCACGCGCACGAGGTGTCACGCGAGGAGAAGAGGAAGACGGTTCGAGCCCAGCTTGAGAACGCGACTGTCGCGGTTTTCTGCACGACCTCAGTGACTTTTACTTGTGGGCACAAGTTCGCCTTTAATAAATATCCTTGTTTTACTAACATCGTTACATTTCTGGTGGAGGTGCGGGGTATGAGTCGAAGCCCCACGAACGAAAGCCAGCGTAGCCCCGACAACCCGCGAGTCCATCCCGTGGAACTGACGCCTGTACACCAGCGGACCAGCCGCCGTCTTCGAGGTGACTCACCCGAATTCGGCCCTCTTCTCTTCTTGCCAAGAGAAACTCCCACAACGGACGCCGCCACAATGACTACCCAGGTAACGCCGGCACAGCTAGTCGTAAGCCAACCTCGCAAGCCGCCAACATTCCATGGTGACTCGTTCGAAGACGTGGAAGATTGGTTGGAACTGTTCGAGAGAGTGGCGAGCTTTAATGAATGGAATGAAAGACAGAAGCTCCGTAACGTATATTTCTCGTTGGAAGACTTCGCAAAAACGTGGTATGAAAACCACGAACCCTCTTTGACCTCTTGGGAGGAATTTCGACGACAACTGCTAGCAACGTACGCGAGCACGGATCGTAAAGAAAAGGCGGAAATCGCACTTCATGCCAGGAACCAGCTCACAAACGAGAACGTGGCGATGTACATCGAGGACATGTCCCGCCTGTTCAAGCGTGCTGATCCCACCATGAGTGAAGATAAGAAGCTGCGATATCTCATGCGTGGAGTAAAGCAGGAACTCTTCGCAGTTCTCGTCCGCAACCCACCGCGCACGGTCGCCGAGTTCAGATGTGAAGCAACGACCATCGAAAAGACACTGGAACAGCGGGCTCGGCAATACAACCGTGAGGCAAGCTGCGCACCTGTCCATGTCTTCCCTGGAGGCCTGCCAAACGACCTGGAAGCCCTGTGGGAGCTTGTCCGGTCAGTGATCAGGGAAGAGCTCAACAAGTTGCAGATACCTCAGGCTCCAGCTGCGCTATCTATCGTCGACGTTGTCCGGGACGAACTCAGGAACGTCATACGGGATCCAGAGCGTGAGCCACAGCCGACGCGGCGCACCCCAACGTACGCCGACGTACTCAGGCAACCCGCGGTACACAGTAGTGGAGCAGTTGCGACGACCGTTCCCTACCCGTCGACAGTACGCAGTGCATCTCGTCTACTGGAACCATCGGCTGCCTATCAGCCTTTAGCACGTAGTGCACCTCGTTTTGCGGAACAAAGGCCCCGCAAAAGTGACGTCTGGCGTGACCACGAGCGCAGGCCTCTGTGTTTCCACTGCGGAGAAGCGGGTCACCTGTATAGGTTCTGCCCGTACCGTCAAGTTGGGTTAAGGGGTTTTCCCTTAAGCGCACCATGCCCCCGAAACGGTGAACGGCCAGCGGAGATCGAAGAATACTTGTCGACGCGCCAAAGCCCCGTTACTCCTCGCCAACATCAACCACGGGCACCGTCGCCCATGCGCTACCGATCGCCTAGCCCACGCGCGCCTCCAAGATGGCCTAGGCGTCGTTCACCAAGCCCACACCAGGAAAACTGAAGCAAGCGACCTGTGGAGGTGAGGCCGCTGATAACCAGAGTTACGAAGATCCTCCAACGCGATTCCAGTGCGGTGACGAGATAATTCCAGTCAACAGGTGCAGGAACGAAACGATTACGTCAGATTTGCGGTTGATGATATACGGATGCGAGCTGAATGCCTTAGTCGACACCGGCGCTGATTATTCAGTAGTAAGCTTCAAGATGGCGAAGCACCTTAAAAAAGTTGTGACGAAGTGGACTGGTCCGCAGATACGCACGGCAGGCGGCCATCTTATTACGCCCCTTGGCCGATGCACCGCAAGACTTACGATAAAAGGCTTCACATACGTTTCTGACTTTATTGTACTGCCAGAATGTTCACGGGAACTTATATTGGGAATGGATTTTCTACAAGCTAACGGCGCCATAATTAACCTACGTAGATCCAGTGTATCTTTCTCGACAAAACAAGCTATACCTGTGGAAGAATCGGAGGAGCGACGTCTCGCTGCACTGCGCGTCGTTGACGATGACGTAACTGTGCCGCCACGCTGCAGTATAATGGTTCTTGTGGAGAATGAAACATTTTCTGACCGCGAAGGCATAGCAGATGGAAACATAGAGCTCCTTTTCAACAAAGGTATTTGCGTGGCTCGGGGCCTTGTTCATTTAAGCGATGGCCGTGCAAATGTCGCACTTACAAATTTCGGTAATGAATTCCAACACATCGCACAAGGAACAGCTATTGCCTATTTCCACGAGTTCTGTGAAGCGACCGAATTATGCAGCCTAACTACGTCAACTGCCCTGCCAGGAACCTGCAGTGTCGACAGATCAATTACCGTCAACCCGAGTCTCCCTGAAGCCCAAAAGAAAAAGATATATGCCCTGATAAAGGATTTTTCTGACTGCTTCTCCACGTCCTCGAAGGTACGGCGCACGTCTGTTGCGAAGCACAGAATCATAACAGAGGACGCCACAAGACCGGTATGCCAGCACCCGTATCGAGTGTCACCAAAAGAAAGGGAGATCATCAAGAAGCAAGTAGAGGAGATGCTTTCAGATGACGTTATTCAGCCTTCCAGCAGTCCATGGGCGTCTCCGGTAGTGCTGGTTAAGAAAAAAGATAACACGCTTCGATTCTGCGTCGACTACCGTAAACTGAACAGCGTAACCAAGCGGGATGTGTACCCTCTTCCGCGTATCGACGATACGTTAGATCGGCTCCGATGTGCAAAGTTTTTCTCCTCCCTGGATCTCAAGAGTGGATATTGGCAAATAGAGGTGGATGAACGGGACCGTGAAAAGACAGCATTCGTAACCCCTGATGGCCTCTACGAATTTAAAGCACTTCCATTCAGCCTCTGTTCCGCACCCGCAACGTTCCAGCGAATGATGGACTCTGTGCTTGCAGGATTGAAATGGCAGTCATGCTTAGTGTATTTGGATGATGTGGTCGTATTTTCCACCACATTAGACGAACATCTAGAGCGCCTGCGACTAGTGTTAGAAGCTATTCGCGCAGCAGACTTAACAATTAAGCCGGAAAAATGTCAATTCGGCTTCGATGAACTTCGGTTTCTCGGACACGTCATCAGTGCTGAAGGCGTTCGGCCAGATCCCGAAAAGACAGCAGCTGTTGCGAGGTTCCCGACACCCACAGACAAAAAGTCAGTGCGACGTTTCTTGGGTCTATGCGCATACTACAGAAGATTTGTGGAAAACTTTTCAAACATTGCTGAGCCCCTTACAATACTGACAAGAGAAGATCAACCTTTCATGTGGGAAAGCGAACAACAAGACGCCTTTGACGAGTTAAGGAAACGCCTGCAAGCTTCTCCAATCCTTGCCCATTTTGATGAGACAGCCGACACTGAAGTTCATACCGATGCGAGCAACGTCGGCCTCGGTGCCATACTAGTGCAGTGGAACAACGGCCAGGAGAAAGTAATTGCTTATGCCAGCCGTAAGCTCTCGAAAGCAGAGGCCAACTACTCCGCAACCGAGAAAGAGTGCCTTGCAGTCCTTTGGGCAATATGTAAATTTCGGCCCTACCTCTATGGTAGACCATTCCGAGCAGTCAGCGATCACCATTCGCTTTGCTGGCTGGCGAATCTCAAGGATCCATCCGGCCGACTAGCAAGATGGAGCCTTAGGCTTCAAGAGTATGACATTACTGTCGTATACCGATCCGGGAGGAAACACAGCGATGCCGACTGCTTGTCACGCGCACCCGTCGAGACAACTGTGTCAGAAGAAGAGGATTTCCCGTTCCTTGGCATTGTTGACGCGTCACAAATTGCTCAACAACAACGAGATGACCCGGAATTGCTTCCACTTATACAGCGCCTGGAGGGACTCGACGTTCAACTGCCGCGTATTTTCTCTAGGGGGCTATCCTCGTTCTGCCTGCGAGGAAGTGTCCTCTACAAGAGAAACTTCGAGAACAGCGAGACAAAGTTTTTACTTGTCGTACCCACTTCTATTCGAGAAGAAATTTTGCATGCCTGTCACGATGAGCCGACGTCTGGACACATGGGCGTGAGCCGTACAGTCGCTAGGATTCGTCTGAAATACTACTGGCCCAAGTTATTAGCACCAGTGCAGCACTACGTCAAGACTTGTCGCGAGTGTCAAAGGCGCAAGACTCCATCCGTAAAGCCGGCCGGCCTCCTCCAGCCAATAGAGCCACCAAAAGCCCCATTCCAACAAGTCGGTATGGGCCTCCTTGGACCCTTCCCAACATCATCTTTCGGCAAAAAGTGGATAGTTGTGGCCACGGACTATCTGACCCGTTACGCAGAAACTGATTCCCTGTACAATGCAACGGCTGTCGAACTTGCAAAATTCTTTGTCCACAATATCGTGCTCAGGCATGGCGCTCCCACAGTTGTTATTACCGATCGTGGAACGGCCTTTACTGCGGACCTAATGAAATGCTTGTTGCGAATGACACATACTCATCATAGGAAAACTACGGCGTACCACCCTCAGACAAACGGTTTAACTGAACGCCTTAACAGAACACTGACCGACATGCTTTCGATGTATGTCGACGTTGAACATAGGCTGTGGGATGAAATTTTGCCATACATCACCTTCGCATATAATACGGCCGTTCGGGAAACAACACGAGTCACTCCGTTTGAACTTGTATTCGGCCGAGCAGTATCCACAACTTTGGATGCTATGTTGCCGTTAGATGAAGAAACCCATAACTCATCTGACCTGGATGATTTCTTGCAACGAGCCGAGGAGGCACGACAGCTAGCAAGGTACCGAATACGCCGCCAACAACGCATCGACTCCAGCCGGTACAACCAGCGCCGTCGTGAAGCTCATTACCAGCCCGGTGACAAGGTGTGGGTATGGACCCCAGTGCGACACCGTGGACTGTCTGAAAAGCTTCTGTGCAGATACTTCGGCCCTTACGAAATACTTCGTCGTATAAGTGACGTCACTTACGAAGTGAAATCCGCTGGACACGAGAGCCCAAGACGGCGCAACTCCACGGAAGTTGTGCATGTTGTCCGCATGAAACCCTACCAGGAGAGGTCATGAACAACAGCAACAACAACAAAAAAAGTGAGCGCCCACAGGAACCCCTACTTCCTCTCACGCATCGGGCCGATGCGGTAAGGAGGGGGATAATGCCACGACAAACTTGGTGACATTCAAGTTGCGCGCCCTTTGCATTGGGCACTGTGCACGCCTTACAGTGGCGCTGTTCGGCAACAACAGGCAGCGATCTTCGTGGCACGGGCAGCCAGTTGGACCCGGCTCGCATGCGCCACGCGCACGAGGTGTCACGCGAGGAGAAGAGGAAGACGGTTCGAGCCCAGCTTGAGAACGCGACTGTCGCGGTTTTCTGCACGACCTCAGTGACTTTTACTTGTGGGCACAAGTTCGCCTTTAATAAATATCCTTGTTTTACTAACATCGTTACAATATGTTGTAGGTTCTGTTACCGGCGAAACTTTCGTTGTCAGTTATTTCAGGGTTTAACCAGGTTTCGGTAAAAGCAAGAGCATCCGAATTTCAATCGTCGTGAAAAAACAAACAAACAAGATCGCGCTTTGACATAATACTACGGATGTTAGCAAACTATAATGATAAGGATGAAGAAGTAAACGTTCGATTTGGTTTATGGTGATTGCGCACATGCGTATTGTGCCGGAGCTATCTGTTGACCATGAGATCTGCATCGGCTTAAACATCGTAGGTGTCCGTTTCAGAGTCTATGCGCATTCGGTCGACATGCAACATAAATGGCTTGCTATTATTCCTGGCAAAGCTAATTAATTTCCGCTTCGCTTGTCGCGTTGCGGCAGAAAAATCCTCGCCGATTGAAAACATCGATCCTTTAAGTTTAGGTGCTGAAGCTAAGATAGGCTCTTTGTCTTTCAAAAAAGTGACCCTTGCTATGATTGGCCTGCGTTTTTCTTGCGAATGTTTATAATATAATAATATTTGGGATTTTACGTGCCAAAACCACTTTCTGATTATGAGGCACGCCGTAGTGGAGGACTCCGGAAATTTTGACCACCTGGGGTTCTTTAACGTGCACCTAAATCTAAGCACACGGGTGTTTTCGCATTTCGCCCCCATCGAAATGCGGCCGCCGTGGCCGGGATTCGATCCCGCGACCTCGTGCTCAGCAGCCCAACACCATAGCCACTGAGCAACCACGGCGGGTTGCGAATGTTTAAACGGTGTACTTGCTCGAATTGTTGAGCTGTCGTGTTAACGCCAAGTTTTTCTGAGCAAAACATGATAATTTTTTGCTCGGACGCAGCCCAATCTTCTTTGGGATTATCATCTATTTCAAAAAACAAGCAATTCGAGCGGCGTAGTCTATTTTCAGTGTCATTGCATATTGAAGATTTGGCTGCCAATTGCACGGAAACGTTGCTTATAGCAAAAGAATTTGTCCCGGCTTCGGCTGTGGAATGCGAAGAAGTGGCGGATTCTAATTTTATGATTTTCGCATTGAGCAGCTTGATTTCGTTTTCGGATGCCTCTTGCTTTTCTTTCGCCTCCTTAAGTTCGGCGATTAAATCAGCGTGACCATTTGCAAGCTTTCGAATGGATTCTGGAGCCTGGGCAAATGCATCAGCTTCAGTTTTGGACATTGGACCAGGATTTGGTTCAACGTCTGCAGAAAGTATGAGCAGAAGGGCAGAAAATGCATTGTGAATGTTGGCATACAACAGCAAAAACCGCTTAAACAAGTCATGAAGTTCTACAGGGCAAAAACAGTAGTTACTGCACCTAACATATGCCGCATTATTCAGGTAACTGACCTGTAACAAGAACCAGCATGAGCGTGCCATTCCCGGTGCGCTGTCGTACCCGAAGTGCGCTGTTGATGGCTGGCATTTAAGGCTTCCGCACGCTGTGTCGAGGGTAGTCGTCACACGCCCGGGTTGCCAGTTGGTGTAGCAAGCTTCGTCCAGAACCGGCCTCCAGCGCTGTGATGCAGACAGTGGTGGTGATAGCTTGACACCAAAGTTCTGGCTTGGGTGAACAAGACGAGAACAGACTGCCCAGGTGATAGCGCCCTGTAACAGGCACCAGCGTGGGCGTTCCATTCCTGGTGCGCTGTCGTGCCCGAAGTGCGCTGTTGATGGCTGGCATTTAAGGCTTCCGCACGCTGTGTCGAGGGTAGTCGTCGGACGCCCGGGTTGCCAGTTGGCGTAGAAAGCTTAGTCCAGAACCGGCCTCTAGCACTGTGATGCAGACAGTGGTGGTGATAGCTTCACACCAAAGTTCTGGCGTGGGTGTACAAGCAAAGAACAGACTGCCCAGGTGATAGCGCCCTGTAACAAGAACCAGCGTGAGCGTGCCATTCCCGGTGCGCTGTCGTGCCCCACGGATGGCACGGATGACTTGGTGTCAACTAACGGAGTAGCAGCATTCGAGAAGTACCTATATCTGCTTTTTCTTATCACGACGACCATGCCAAATATCTCTAGAATTTATGCTACGCTCATACTTCCTCGTTGTACCAACCATCGCAGTGGTAACCGCAACGTTTCCTTCGCCCGACGCGGCAACCCGGAGGCCAGATATTTCAATCAACTGCTACGTTGGCTCTGCAGTCGCCCAGGAAAAGTATTCTTCGTTTTCCACGGCTTCCAACACCTGCCCCAAAGCCGGGTACTGGCTGCCGACGGTCTCCATCCCAGCTTCGAACGTGTCGCGGTCATGGCTAACCACATTCGTGAACTTTCCTGCAAGCACCCCGACAACGACGTGTCAATGTGGCGTGAATTCGCCTCGTGAAACCCCTCGCATGGTGCCACCCAGACTTCTCCTAGAACGCCCTACCCTCATTCTTCTTCAGACGCCATCCACGGCTCTCCCGTTTCGAACCGTTGCAATCCTCGTGACGAAAGTACACAGACAACTCCGTCTGTAGTTGGCCTCTACCCTCCACACAGCCACTCCAAGCGAGACAACGCCGCAAACTAACTACCAGTGACTAGCACTCTGTTCCACATATGCCTTGTCGAACGTGCTTAGAAGTTGGAAAGACTGTTGAGAAAGGCATCCGTTCTGAGTAGCATGTCACTACGTTGTCGTCCTACTTGAGCGCTTCTGTAGTTCCAAAAGGCTGACAGCTAAGACTGAAACCGGTCACCTTCGAACTTTCCGCTCTTAACAAAGTAAAGTGGCAACATATATTAAATAATGCCTCGCTGGAGTTACTGCGTATAGTTGTTGATCACTACAAATCTTGTATGTTACGTCTTCATAGCGTAGAAAAGCGCCTTGCTACGCAGTTGGGTACACGTGAATGAGAATACTTGGCGGCCTTTAAAATAAGGCTATAAGTTTAGGCTATAAGGCTATAAGTTTATTTATAGGCTATAAGTTTATAAATAAGGCTATAAGTTTATTTGCGGTGTAGCCCCTTCTGAATGTATTGCCAATACAAATAATGTCCTGGTTGAACCATCGCCTTTAAGTAAGCCCACTGAACCGAGCAACAATGTGGTAAACCTTTCCATGGTTACTCTTTCCGATGTCCGATCTTCCGGCGAAGGGACGCGCATCTCTCAGTTGTAGAACGGAACTTGACGGCGCAGCGGTTGGAATGGACCGTTGTTCGTCTGCGTCTTAGAAAATATTCAACTCCGGTAGATTCGGTGGCAGTCCAGCAAGGCGACGGCTCCATCGAAGAACTGCTGCTTCAGCCTCCGTCTTCGGGTGTCGATTACCCCGCACCTCCACCGCAACTGTTACGAAGAGCTGCGAAGAAATGGTTTTATTTACAGGCGACGGATGATGATTGTAGCGTGATAGTAGCGCAGCCCGGCCTCTCAAACTCTTCGTTCTCTTCGTCCTTCTCTTCTCTCTTCTTGTCCGCGCCTTGCATATCTGTTACTATATATATATATATATATATATATATATATATATATATATATATATATATATATATATATATATATATATATATATATGCTTGGCATTTTACTTTATCTAGACAACACTCTTTTGTAGTCGGATAATCTTGGAACTTCACAGTGAACGATAGTAAATTAGCCGGTTTACACTTTCGTACAACCACACGAACATTACGCTCAAGCGGTTCCTTCACCTTTCCAAAATTCCTTTATAAAGATGGTTGAGGCCCTTCACAATAGCGCAGTCCATTTGATAAGCAACTATAGTCGTCACTGCAGTGTTACACAAATTAAACATTACTTTAACTGAAGACCATAAGATTCACGCCATAGGATGACTCTGCTTGTCTTGTTGCACAAGTACGTTGACTGTATGCGGCGATGCGCTTCTGCTTTAGTCGCAGCGGAACTTTCCAGACGCTTCCAGAATAACCAGAGTTTCAAGCGTATTTTTCCTAGGGCAGACGCGTTCAACTCATCTGCTTTGGCACTTTTTATTTCCTGTGGAATAATCTTCCCGCCCTCATTGCTGAAGAGTTCAACCATCATACAATCGGCGAGAGACCACGGCCTGACGATACCAGGCATCACTGTATTGCGCACTTCCCTTAATTTGATTCATATGCTATGAGTGCTTGTCTCATTTCCGCCCTTGTAGTGTTTTCTTGTTGTGGCTGTGTTAATTTTATTGGTACAGTGGAACAACTTGCAGTATCGTTAGTACACTTCTTTTGACTGTGCAGCCTTTACCGTATATTCTATTGAGGGACTGTAAGGTATGCTATATATATATATATATATATATATATATATATATATATATATATATATATATATATATATATATATATATATATATATAGAGAGAGAGAGAGAGAGAGAGAGAGAGAGAGATGGCGGCCGCATTTCTATGGGGGCGAATCGGTCGCGAAAACACCCATGCATTTACATTTTCGTGCTCTTTAAAGAACCCCAGGTGGTCCGAATTTCGAGAGTCCCCCCCCCCCCCCCCATACGACGTGCCGCGTAATTAGAAAGTGGTTGTGGCACGTGAAACCCCATAAGTTTAGGCAGAGAGAGATAGAGTAGCGAAGGGGAAGAACAGGGAGATATGAAATTAAAAGAACTCTCGTCATTCAGAATAGATAGTGCAGTACCATCAAAGGACAGGTCGAGATAGGACCAGCGCTCAGTTTCAACTAAGGTTGTATTGGCGATCTCCAGCATATATATATATATATATATATATATATATATATATATATATATATATATATATATATATATATATATATATATATATATATATATAAACGAGAAGAAAGGGGGTTAACCGAGGGACCCGATAATTATTAGTCATATAATGAGAAGCCAACAAACACTGACACCAAGTACAACATATGGGAAATTGCATGTGCTTCATAAATGAAATAAAGTAATGATAAATTAATGGAAATTAAAGTGGATGAAAAAACAACTTGCCGCAGGTGGGAACCGAACCCACCTGCGGCAAGTTGTGTTTTCATCCACTTTAATTTCCATTAATTTATCATTACTTTATTTCATTTATTAAGCACATGCAATTTCCCCTATGCTGTACTTGGTGTCAGTGTTTGTTGGCTTCTCATTATATGGCTAATAATTATCGGGTCCCTCGGTTAACCCCCTTTCTTCTCGTTTATTACATAACGAGGGTCTCGAATCCGGCAACATTGATGCCTTCAGGTAGCATATGTGGGTTTATTGACCAGTTGCCTTCACCCGAAAAGATCACGTTCTCGTGACGCCTGCGGCAAAAAAGACGTTCCACGTCCGCCGCCAAGGTCTGTGAGTGGGGGCGCTGGCTAACACTCCCAGGGTTCTACTAGTACACATAAATACCCAAGAAAGTGGATGGGGAAACGCCGCCGCGGTAGCTCAATTGGTAGAGCATCGCACGCGACATGCGAAGGTTGTGGGTTCGGTTCCCACCTGCGGCAAGTTGTTTTTTCATCCACTTTAATTTCCATTAATTTATCATTACTTTATTTCATTTATTAAGCACATGCAATTTCTCCTATGTTGTACTTGGTGTCAGTGTTTGTTGGCTTCTCATTATATGACTATATATATATATATATATATATATATATATATATATATATATATATATATACATATTACCACATCTGAATCTGCAAATGGTATCTACGTGAAGAAGCCAAGCTCTTTCTTTGATAAAGCCTGAAGCCACGGAAGGCATACTGACGCATATATTTCGTGTCCATGCTACTTCGGTAGCATCTGCAATTTTCCTAGCCGGGCTGCTGCGGTGCGGGTGTAGAACAACTGTTTCATCACAGGAAAAATGAAGGGCAGCCACTTCATGTAGAACATAATCCCTGCAAGTAGACCACAAAGCTTGCGTTGAAGCAAATATTCTGTATCGTTTCGTTTATGGTGGACTGGCCCAAGGCAGTAACAGGTAATTCAGTGCGTGAACGCCAACGCCCACCGGCGAGCACTAGTGAACCAATGTCAGCCACTTGAACAACACTTGAACCTTCTAGCGCAACTTGTGCGTGGGTGACGAGCGCAACGCAGCGCGAATGCGACCGGTTGCACCACGCACAGCGCCAATAAAAAAGCTAGAAAAGCGTGCGCCCAGTATGTGCATTAGATAAGGGGCCCTGCGGAAAGTGAACGCTATGGGCAACTTTCGTTCGCGCCCACCTGTAAGACGCGCACTCGGACGCGTTCTCGGGGGAACGGTGGCGGGTCCCCGGGACCGCCTCTTCTTATCACTACCAGGGCCGGAGTGGGCCGAGCTCTTTGTCCGCCATGGAGTGGCCGCGGCGAACAAGTGTGGCCTAACGAAGACTGCTTCCTATGCGGACGCTATATAAGCGAGAAGCAGTGGTTCGACCGGCACCAGACGTCAGGGAAGCTGCCCAACTGGCTAACATGGCCAAGAACCTGGGCCCGGTATTGATGGCAGGTAAGAGCCACGGAGATTAAGACGTGTCATTCATGTCTCGGTCAGACGCGCTAGGAATAATAACTTTGTTTAAAGCACAAACGCAACCTTCTCAAAGTAATAATTTGAGTACGTGAGTAGAAGGATTCGTAGCCGCTTCAGTAACTAATGTGTCATACCTCGAGCTTTCGAAGAAATTACACCGTGATTCGCAAGTAATGCGAGACTGCAGAGGAGGAATGTGTTTCTTTTTTTTAATCGTCGTTGGTTTCTTCCGGGCTTACTATTTCGAGTTTTACATTTGGCTGAAAAGACGTACTCTGAAATGCTGTCAAAGTGCTCTAGCCTCCTTAGGCTCAGCAAAATCCCAGTGAGGCGACTCCTTTTAGAGGCAGCTCTCGTTGTCAATCGGCCTGTTAAGAACCTCAAAAATTACTTTCGTAGTCAGATGGCACACCCACATGCTCACATCAGCGTCTTCTTGTTTGTTGAAAAACATTGCATTCTTTTTTTGTCATTTTGTTAACGTAAAAGCGTCGTTTCCCTTCGTAAGCACATAGATAAACTTTTTAATATCACGCGGAGGTTACCCCCGACTACTCTACGTCCTAGATTGTCATGCCACCTCGTGGCATTTCACATGTGCTACACATTCAGTTTCCTTCATCAGTGATGACGCAGCGACGTGTCCGGCACTAAGTATCAGTCCTCTCAAAAAGCAGTAACGAAAGAAACATTACGGGCCTGATATATTGTTGCCTATGTCGAGCTTCAGGTTACATACGGGTATATTAGCATAGAAGTTCCGGTTTAATTACGAAAATAATGAAAGCCGCTGTCTACGGGTGTGGACACTGAGTCTGAGGAGGCTAATCAGCACTTGCGCTGGTCTATAGAGTGGACGAAAATATTGTTATTTGAGAAAGAGATATTCTTAGTATTATATAAGCACCTAATCTGACGCAATCATATGATAAGCCTGCCCGTTTCCAGCCGAACCATTTTGCGCTACGTTCTGCACTTATGCCGCAATCACTGGGTTACATGAGCTGGGATATCCTGAACGATACCGCTAGAATTTGAATTAGTTCTGGGGTTTGACGTGCCAAAACCACGATTCGATTATGACGCACGCCGCAGTGGGGACTCCGGATTAATTTTGACCCCCAGGGGATCTTTAACGTGCCACCCATGAGCGAGACACAGGCGTTTTCGCATTTCGCCCCTATCGAAATGCGTCACGCCGTGGTTGCTCAGTACCTATAGTCTTGAGCTGTTGAGCACGAGGTCGCGGGATCGAATCCTGGCCACGGAGGCCGCATTTTGACGGGGGTGAAATACGAAAGCACCCACGTACTTAGATTTAGGTGCGTGGTAAAGAACCCGAGGTGGTCGAAATTTCCGGAGTCCTTTATTATGGCGAGCATCGTAATCACAAAGTGGTTTGGCACGTAAAACCCCATAAGTTAAGTTTGATCGAAATGCGACCGCCGCGGCCGTAATTTGCACAACACCATTGCGGATTAGCGTAACACCATAGCCGCTAAGCCACTGCGACCGGTGACCGCTAGAATTTGTGTGTTTTTTTTGGGGGGGGGCGTGGGGGGGGGGGCTCTGATGAAAGGCGTTGCATGTTTCAGTAATCAGTGCGAAAGCATGAGAACCCAGACCATCTGCTGAAATTTTCTTTGCAACTTCCGGGAAATGGGGTTAGAACGCTTAAAGATCAATGCATGACATGGCAAATAATATCGCCTCCCTCCTATTGAATTTAGCGACCAGAAGTCAGTAGTCTTTTTTGAAAGATTGATAGTCGAGTAAAAATTGTTAATGTGGGTCATAGTATTATTGAACCACTGCAATTAGGTGGAATTACCGTTGTAGTTTTGTCGGAGAGGAATAGCTGAGTGGCAGATTTCTGGTAATAATGTGTGGAGCTGCCAGAGTGGTTATCTTGTCGATATGACACTCAAACTACATAAGCCCCACAACAAATTGTGAACGTTAAGTCTTAACAAACTCTTAACGTTAAGCTTCATGCCTCCGCAAAAATCGCGCTTGATCGGTTGCATTTATCACCCCCCCAAGAAACCACCAAGCTTCATTATATTCCCTTTTTTTCTAGGAGACAGTAGTTCTAGCTGCTAAGCGCCAGTCCTACAAACATCCCATGAATGTATTATTGAAGCTCAAAAGAAGAGCTTCTTTGCAATCTATTGTTTGCGTTAACAAATTACAGTGTTGCTCGACTCAGCCCGAGGCATTCGGAGCTTGTTGACTCTCAAACACCTATAGGGCAAATTTGTCTGGCTACATTGTTCAAAAAGCTTCTGCCAATCTACTTTATCCGGTACAGCTAGGCGCGAGATGGGTTCTTTTTCCTGTGATACAGATCGCCAAATCTGACTGCAGCGGTGATCCAAAGAAACAGTGTGCAAAACGGTGGACACTCTGCGGCTGCGCTGTCAATAGCGAGCTTTAGAAATAACGTACCCAAGCTACTTAACGCACGCAATACCCCAAGCTCTACTAATGCTCCTTTTGCGCCCTTTTGTGATCTCTTCGTGTTCTTTTCTACGCCCTGTCGTTTGCGTCCCCCAATAATACAATACAATACAATACAATCTTTATTGTGCATAAGGAAAACAAAGTACATATAGCAGGCCTACCAAAGCCTCAGAGGGCTTGACTGGCAGTGCCTGACAGTCAGATCACAGAAAATTGCACTGGGTTAATAGCAGAGTTAGCTATTAGCGGGTTGGAACAAAATGTTGAACAGTTATACAACGGTGGCGGTTTAGTGTACCCGAATGCTCGGGTACACTAAACTAAAGCTGTCCAACACAGGGGCTTTTTATTCCTATGGTGAGAACACAGTGCGGCAAGCATAAAGCTTCTAAGCGTGTGCTTGTGAACGTATTTCTCGTGAAATCAGGACCCCTCCTCCCTTCGCGTATCGGTACGATTACACAAGAGGACGTCGACAAAGACATTGGGTAATTGCTGCTTGGTCATTGCTGTAAATAACATGCCATGCATTCGCAGATTAAATGTGATAGTACAGCCACAATAACTTACATTCACCCGAGTAGGTTTAGAGTATCAGAGAAAAAAATTATTGGTATTTAAAAACACTCTGATCGCGCTTTACGAGGATGTCTAATTTGTTGGTGCTCACTTTACAAACGATTCTACATCAAAGTCACTGTGTGGCTGAGTAAGAAATATCTCGTTATGCTCATTCTCCTCTTCTGAATATAGGGGTCACGAAAAGGCTGCGTAGGTTCAATGTTCCTTACGAGACACTTCTCTTTTCGCGCTGGAGGACCTGGCCCTTTTCGCCTCCCATGTGACTGCCTTCACGTGACCTGCGAGTGAGATTATATGTCGCTGATCGCAAGATACCCCACGTGAGAAAGCCTTCATTTGGGGCGTTGACATCCTGTAATACAAATAAGCAAATGTTAGGTCCGTGCTCCTGATGTCTTCCAACCTCACTGGAAAGGCCTAAATACATCCAGGTGCATGTTCCGGCGAGGATTACCTCTGAAATTCGCTGTGAGGAGAAGCATTACGTGAACTGTATCTTCGAGAGAAGAGAAGGATTTGGTTTTTCACAAAGGAGTGTAGCTTGCACGGACGTTCACCTGTTTCACGTGGCGTTAGCCTGATCATTACCATCTTAAAGCGCTTTCACTTCGAAATCGGCTTTGAGTCTACTACGTTTTTCTCGGGTGAGAAGTCACAAGCAGTTGGACCCCATCCCGGTTTGGTTTCAAGTCCCGCTTTATCAGTTTCTATATTTATGGTACCGGAACATAGGCAACGAGCACTGTTAAGTGGATATGCGAAAACGGTCTATGTAGCTTAAACTGTGCTTCTGAGACTGAAAAAGAAGGAAAATAAGAGCTATGGTAGGCAAAAAATCTCTATTGAATCGTAACAAAAACAAGGAGAAGCATAATGGCAGCAGTGAACCGTCCTTCAAATCACACTTTCCTATATTTTCGGAAAAAAAAAAACATTGCCAATATTCCTCTGATAAGTCAAATTATCAGCGCTTAAAGTTTGTTCTCTGGTTTGATCTTCAATTAAGTGGCAGAAAGAAAGGTTGTCGAAGAGAAGGATGGTAGGCTGCGCATGAGGTGCATTTCTCGACCAGTTACTCTCTTCCAAGAAAAGATGGATACGATAATTTAAAATAAGGAGAGAAGAAAGGGAAAAAATGTCCGACGATATTGTTTACGCAAAATGCAGAGTCCAGACTACCACTCCTAAATCATCAACCGCTCTTATAAATTCGTTAAGTGAATTCATTCATTGCCTGGCAGCGTGTCTTGTTAAGTTAAAGAACCGTACTGACGAGGTGTCTCGGCGCTAGAATTATCCGTTAGATGAAAACGAATTTCACAAGGGCTTTCAACAACAACAACAAAAGACAGGGTAGTAAAATTGCATCTGTCGAAGTCTTTTGCACCAACTCAGTTTCCGAATATTGATGCAGAACTGAGAATAGGGCAGATATTATTGCTTGGTAGGCAAGTCTGTTGTTGTAAGTGGAAGCATGTTATTTGGGGAATCGGAGAATAACAGCGTTTTAGATTCTCTTGGGACCTACACGGTGACACTGAAACACTTACGGTGTCATCGGGTTTCCAACAAGAACGGTAACGTTGCCAAGTGGCTGCAATGTGGAATTGTATTTTTATGTTTCTTCTCTAACGAATAGCTGCAGCTACGCCTAACTTTTCATTTCACGGGATTTCTGCCGCGCTATGCTTCTAGCTATACCTACTGCCTGCCTTGGTCAAAAGTGCGTGGCTGTAACAGTCTCTTGCGCGGGGTTTCAACGATGTCAGGTGCAAGGGAAGAATGGACGCTATGACGTTCGTCATGGAAATATCTCTCCTGATTACGTGAGATTCCTACATAGGCTAGAGAGCCTGTTGGTAGAAATATCTTGAAATCTGGTGATGGTACATTTTCCAAATTGTAACAATAGAGAGGCCACTGCCGTTTGCATGATGGATTTTTCCGGCATCGCATCCTTTGTAGGCTTCATCTCTTCCAACGTGTTTCCTGACTCACGTCCTCTAAAGTTTTAATGCATTCGTATGCCAATTGCACAAATGTATGTTCACACAGCAGCAGGGTCCATTCCGTTTAGTTCACACAAATTCGCATTTTTCCTCAGAAGGACTATTAGGCACCGATTCATTGTAAAATCAAGAGAATGGTACCACATGGGAAAAGATCGTCACCGCGGGGTGCTTTTTCGTCGCGACGATAGAATGAATTTTTTTTCAACGCCACTGCTCCACGAGGACACCTGTAGCTGGCAAATTGAGGCTTCAGAAGAGCACATGAGAGTATAATAAAGCAGGCGCCGCAGGATCTTTAGGACACACAAGGGACAGCATGGAGAACGAAATCTGGAAGCAGGGCGTTACGTAAGTAAGTGTCGCCGGTGCCGGAGTGCACCATAGGGTGTTCGCATACTAAATTGACTGTCCGCGATAACGGACAGCCGATGTTACGCATCGTTGGCAGGCACAAATCTTGACAAACCCCAACCCGTGGACCAGTCCGGGCTTTTGCTTTGGTGCCCCGTTGCCGCTTTCGCAACCTAGAGGCGCCGCCAATAATAAATATTGTGCAAGCAGTGATAGATATGCAAAAACACAGTGATTTTATGCAGTGGTCATGGCTCTGTAAGATTGAATATCTTGTGTGAAACAATGGGCTGCTGTCAAACTTCCCTGATGCTCCGACTAAACGTGCACACGGAGGTTGTTTGTGCGGTATTGTGAAGAATGCGTGCAGTAAGAGAAAGAATGATGTAGTATTACATTAAGTTACGCGCCCAAGAGGTCTCTTATCGTGCAATAGAATGATGTACGGGTGAGGTTTAGCTCGTTAAGAGCAAGTGAAATTCCCTGAGAGCCACCGTGGTCCTGCGCTACAAGCAACGCTTAGTAATCATTGAGCGCGTTCAGGCGAACTCATTAAATGGCGCATAGGTCGGCTAATAATGCATCATCTCCCGCTCGGCTACCTTTATGTATGCCATAATTGCGCGGAGTTACCAGTCAATTGAAATGCCGTTAGCTATGATGTCACAATACTTTGGAAAGTCTTTGTCGCAGTTGAATTCCAATGAAGTTAGGGAGCCGAAGTTGGCTAAAATTTGCTCTTAGTGAGCGAGTGATGCCTTCGGGAACCGTTATGCTTGCAGCAGCGTAGATGAAGTTGCTTCTAGTGCTCAAAAATTGAGTCGTCACAAAGTACTTAGTCATGGGGTAATAAAACAATCCTAGGTAGGAAAAAATACAGAAAAAAACAGATTTTGAAGGGCTGTGACGGCTAAATTTGCGTTTCACACTGGCAGCGCAGTGTCCTATTTTACACACTTTACAGGCCCCTATGCCAGTGCATGAGATTTGTCACGGAGGGAAGGTGACGATCAACGAAGAACATATCTGTATTAAGTCATTAGCAATTCACCTCGCTTTTTGTAGGCCCTCTGACCTTCGCCGGCAAAGTGTAAGTTTGAGGAATAATAGGCTAAACATTCAAGGGAATTTCAATACTCAAGCACGGGATGGAAACCTCCTTTAATTCTGCAATAGCCAATTTATGCAACGAAAGTATCGAACAAGAAATGCTACAGAAATACTGACCAACTGTCTACAATTGCGTGATCATTATTTCGCTCGGCTGCTGCTTCACTTTTGCTCATTGTTTAGCTAGCTAGCACATGTCTACTCATCGCTACCAATCATCTACTATTACACTGTTGTAGCAATCACATGTGATAATATTTCCAATTATGCATTTATTTTGCAGATATATTTTGTCAACTAAGCCAAAACGCGGTCAAACCTTTTTTTTTCTTTTTGAAACACCGCACCTCCTTCATTTACCTTCTTTATTTTCCTGTTTTTTACCACCTTGAAGCGGCGACGGCCACGTCACCATCTTGTTTTTCTAATGCTGCTATTAATGTACTATTACACTATTATTACAATTACAGAACTTAACTCCTTTATTTTCTTTTTTTTTGCTCCGACCTTCACGCAGCCACGACGACGTAACCAATTATTTCTCTACCACTGCCAATCATCTACTATTACACAATTAACGGTTACATGTGTTAGCTTGACCAAATATGCATTCATTTCGGAGCTATACGGTGTGATGGGATAGACAGATTTTGCTGGGGTACTCGCCAAAGAATGCTTACGCATTAAACAGGGATTACGGAACAAAATTATTCAGCCGGATAAAAATGCTTTCGAGGGCACACTGTTGGTGCCCCCAGGTCATGACGGCACCTCAGCGATATCAGAAAACATTGTTTTGGGCAACCTGAGAATGAAAGTTAGCGTACCGCCCATCCTAGGGAACGAGGGTAACAGTTTTCACAAGCAAATGTGGTGATTTAGAGCCAGTAATTTACGGCTCGAGACCTAAACCAGGTGTGTTCAACTCCTGGCCGGAATGGGCAACGGCGTGATGTAACGTATACGAATGCAGGCGCTCCTCAAAACAAGCGCAAGCCACAGAGAGAGCTTCGCTGACGCGTCGAGCTAAAGAAAATGTTGATTCCAGCGCGCGTCTGTAATCGTTGAAATGTCGTGACATTTTTGTGGCCTCCCTAGCGGAGGGTATAAAGACGTTTTAGTTCAACACGCAAACTGTGCTAACAGCTCCTCGCCTGTGCTAGTTTTCCCCGGAGTAAATAAGAAGCCTACACTTGGGCGATAAAAAAGGAAGCTTTAGAAGAAGGTAGGAACCGTACAGGCAGCGATGGGCCTTGTCCTTGAATTGTTACAGACCTTTTCATCATATGGTATCAGTAAGTACCACTAAGAAGTAAATATTATCAGACATCATAGAAGCACACATATACAGAAATTCCCTGAGTGCCACGAAACAGCTGGAGAGAGTTAGGAAAGCTACACTAATTTACCAAAAAATACAGAAGCTTCTCAAATACTCGTCTCTCCATGTTCACGTACATTGGGCACAACGCTATATCCCTGAACTATTCGATGCAATGGCAGATAGCCAAGAACACCACAAGAAGATAGTTCTTTAACAATTCAGTTTTTGCGGAGTACTGTAGGAAGGAATGCGGCTTTTGGTGTCGTGTTTCTGGCGTTACTATTGATGACTGGTGCTGTCAGAGTCGACAGCAGGCTTGTTACTAAGAAATAAGAATAGGATTTGAATGGCTTGACAGCTTCATCAACATTTTGTGACTTGGATAGCCGTTACAACATGACAGAGGCTGACAACAAGCAATGTATTTTCCTATTTCTCTGAAACACCAAAAACGTATTTGAGGGTCAAGCCGACACCAGTCCTTTCGCTTTCCTTCATGTTCCCCTGCCTCCCTACAGAAAAAAGATCCTAGCACTATAGAAGTGCAAATTCACCTAATGAGTTTTATACTCCTAATGTTGCCCACAATTGGAGCAATTCATATAAACGAGTCTCAAACAAGCAATCTAGAGCCAACGCGCATGCAGGAGCTTATTTGAAACTCAGCTTTAATAATGCGGTTACGGAAATATTTTAGAACTAAGGGCGATGCGTACATTTCTTTTTTTTCGTTTTCATGTTTTGCAAAGAGTAATCTTACGAAATGTATTTGTTTATCCATCGCAAAGGTCACAACTTGTTATGAAATTTTTTTTTCATACTTATGCACTGCATCGTTCAAAAGCTGTTCACAGACTGTTGCACATTGTTAGTCGTATGCACAATAATGAAACAAGGATGAAGACAATGTATGACGCTTGTTGAAGAAAGAATGAAGATAGCAGATGTATGCACAAAAAAGTACGATATGCATCTAGAAACGTTTACGACTTCTGGAGCTCTTGTGTCAACGTGTGGCAGCTATTCTCGAGGACGGGCAAACAAACAAAAAGAAGAAACGGACATGCCCTCATTTGCACTTAAGAAATAGGAAAATATAACGAAAGTAAGTGAAAGAAAGCGTGAAATACAACGCATCATTCCTAAAATATTGGTGTACCTTGGAGGTATCTGTGGGGCGACACGAAATGTACACGTTTTATGTGCGAATCATAGTGGGATATTTTCATTCTAGAGCATTGCCGAAAGACAGACAGGCACCCAGTGGAACATGCATAATGGTGGCTAAAAAACCAACCAATGTATATTGAAGAATCCCATAATATAATTCACCATTCTACTAAAGGATTGGTGTTTTAGAAATTACTTAATGTCCACAATATACGTCCACGCCTTATGCAAGATTGTTTATAGCAACTGTTATAATTATTGTTACATACTTGATCAGCATACGAGGGCCTTATAAGCCACTACGCTGGTGGCTGCCTATAACCTTCGTAAGTATATTCACACATATAGACGCTGAGACAGCGTACGGCGCAATAGCGCACGGCACCCAGCACCTAAACAACCACATAGAAGCCGGGAAAGTAGGTAACGAAAGCTTCGCTGTAACAGCGAAACACGAATGCACTGACAGCTCACGCGCAACGCTTTTGCAGCGTCCTGTGGAATGCTGCTGCTACTGAGCGCACTGGTGCCCCAAGGAGAAGCATCCCGCGCCTGCAACGCCTGCGGACCGGAGTGCGTTACTGCGTGCGGGACCGCAATGTTCCGGGCCTGCTGTTTCAACTACAACCGCAAGCGGAGCGCCCCCTCCGCGAGCAGCTCCGGGTCCGAGATCCGGGACATGGCGGCCTCCGGCGGCGGGTCTTCCAACCTCGACTCGACCGACAGCGCCACCTTTGAGAGCCGCGGCGAAGCGACAGATGGCGCTGCCGGCAGCGGGATTCGTCAGGACGCCTGGGCGCTCTTTTGGATGCTGCCTGCGCGGCAGCGGCAAGCGGCGCTGTTTTAGTGCGGTGTGCATACATGGAAAGATGAATAAACAGGCTGGTCGAGATATTGGTCTCGAGACGTTTCAGTCACAAAGGCGAACCACGCAGCACGCGAGTGACCTCAAGAGACAATGATCCCTTTTCCCAGAGACCCGAACTACAAGCGAGTAAACGACAACTCTACCTTTAAATTATGCGACAAAATAATAATAAAATAAAGAACACGAAAAGTTAACTTGCTGCCTGCGGGAGCCGAACCCACAACTTCCGCATTTCGCGTCCGTTGCACCACCAATAGTGCTACCGCAACGGCTGTCAATCATTGTTTAACTGCGCGAGCAAACAAACCACAAAGACAGCGAGAGACAAGGACGGGCGCAGGTCCTTGTTCGCGAATACCTACCAACTCGCCCAACAACAAGTTGTACTAAACTATGTCTGCGCCCGTCCTTGTCCCTCACTGTCTTTGTGGTTTGTTTGCTCGCGCAGTTAAACAATGTTCGCTATTACCTACCAACTCGCCCAACAACAAGTTCTACTAAACTATGTCTGCGCCCGTCCTTGTCCCTCGCTGTCTTTGTGGTTTGTTTGCTCGCGCAGTTAAACAATGTTCGCTAATACCTACCAACTCGCCCAACAACAAGTTCTACTAAACTATGTCTGCGCCCGTCCTTGTCCCTCGCTGTCTTTGTGGTTTGTTTGCTCGCGCAGTTAAACAATGTTCGCTAATACCTACCAACTCGCCCAACAACAAGTTCTACTAGGCTATCAATCCGTATGGGGTATTTATGTTTACTGAATCCATACGACGGAGTGTAAGCCGGCGCCACTCATAGCATTCGGGGAGCGGATGTGCAGCATCACTTTTTACCTGATGACGACACGTAGCACGGGAACTTAGGAGATCTTGCGTGTGGCTGAAAATCCTCGTATGCTACCCAATGACATCAAGACTGCCACATTTACCAGCGCAAGGACGACAGCGCCACGCCGTAAAAAAAAGAAAACAGAGAAGAAAAAAATCACAGAAGCATTTATGACTGTGGTAAAGTCACGGAAGAAGCGGCCTTGAAAATATTCGTGCTGTAGATGCCCATGAAAAAACCCAGTGCGCAGCAAATCACGCGCGGCACAATCCACACTATCGGTGGTCTAGCTAACGCATACCATTCGGAAACTGCAATCGTTCTTGCGGAAAACGCGAAGCCTTTGCGCTACCCCTGGCTTTAGAGGCCACTGTTCTTCCCACGCGGCACGGTGGTGTCATACACCATGTGTACATGCGTCGCTTGGACAAATTAAGCACACTAAACTTTGTGTCATACTTTCGTAGACACCAATCGTGTTAAGTGTTATTGGACCGCCAAAGTTACGACCTTTCAACCACTTGGCAAGAAGGGGGAATTGCATATATATATATATATATATATATATATATATATATATATATATATATATATATATATATATATATAATGTTGGACCGGCGCACTTTGGTGCATGTCCTTTGTCAGCACGAAGGAAGCAGTTGACGTTCATCTGTGTCTCGCCCTGGTCGGTTTTTGGGGCTGTGACGCCTGTTACAATATATATATATAGTCATATCATAAGAGGCCAGCAGGCGGGCCCCTCTGCTCCCCTTTTCTTCTCGTTGATATATATATATATATATAAATATATATATATATATATATATATATATATTGTTGCGCAGTGAAGACAAGTTTGAACATATTTACAGGGTATTTATAAGGCATTCACTGGCATACGAGATGGAAGACAGCCCGCGCGACACCAGCGACCGCCGTCGTCTTCTGTACTGTCCTCAGCTTCGTCTTTGGCAGCGCTTCGTAACGTGACTCCCGGCGGCGAAGGCACTGTCTCGGTGCTTGCTAGATCGTCCGATTGGTATCGCTTAAGGCAGCTGACGTAGACGACATCGGTGCAAGGTCGAGACATGGGGCCCTATAACGTAAAACTATTCCAATATGTTCTTATTCCAATCTCTTGACGTCAAATTTGCGTAACCGCCGACGCAAGCATCGGGCGGTCACCCGCAGGGTTGTATGAACAGACCAATCAAACGCTCTCCCCGTTTATAGGAGGTCACTTTTGTTTGCTTCGAAAACGAATAACATTGTCTGCGCTGAGCCGCTTGTCTTATCTAATTGGCTGACAAGAGGCGAGGTGCACGCTCAAGTGGAGAAGGATTTGATGGGGCCAAGCCACTGCACTGAAGATCGATAACCGAATGAAGAGGCTGGTGCGGGCGTCTGCGATTGGCCCACTTCCCCTCATTTAACTCACGGTGGATGATGGAAAATCGCGATGGCATGCAACGGAAGATTAAGAATGCCGCTAGAACGAATCCTCAGCAAAGGAGAATTGGCAGAACGAGGTCGTAAACGTGCCGAAAGTGCTCGAAAACGTTACGCGGCCGCACAAAAAGGTTTATCATACGCAAATAAACGCATGCTTCCTGGTTAGATGGAATAGCCAGCGCCTGGGCGATCGGCGGAAGCCATCTTTTATTCCTTGAGGAACGGGGCTGCCTGCGGCTGTTCAGAAGAAAACTCAGTTTTGTTGGGCATATTAATACATCTTTAACGCGTACATGTTACTTTGACGACGTGAGTTTTTGTGGTTTTGTGACGTCGCGTGACAGGCAGGTGAAGTGGGAGCAGCCCGAAAGCCTTTGACTAATAGCCGAGGGCTAATGACCAAAAGGCGTTGAATCAGAAATAACTAGTTTGCTTTTGTTCGGCAAAATCATGCATAATCAGTGTGCACATGTCATATCAGGTGGCGAGCTAACGCGGTTTTCGTGACGTCCCGTAACAGCCAGGCGAAGTGGGGGCGGTCCAAAAAGTTCTTAACCAATGCCGTAGGGCTGATTGCAGAATTGGAATAGAAAAGTTTGGAATAGTTTTACGTTATAACGCAGATGGTGGAATCGAGAGGTGTGGTTTCACATCGGACGTCGGTCACTAGGCGCAAGACACGGTGCGGGTCGAAATAAGGCGACATGATCTTTTCGCAAAGGCCCGCTCGCAGGGACGGTGTCCAAAGAAGGTCTGTATGACCAGGGTTGAAGTGAGCGTCGTGGTGGCAAGCATCATCGACACGTTGACTGCAGCCGACGTACCTTGTTCGACAACTATTTGTCAACTCTAACCTCCATCTTCATGTGAACTTCTGTCATGTGTGAGTTTTTCAATCGCGGGTCACATAATCACTATAATATAGCAAGTATCATATAAATGTGCAGCTCGTCTCAAGACGAAAATTTGGCTATGTGGTCAAAATTGAAAATATTGAACTGTAGTGGTAAGAGACAAAGGTCTCACGTAGTGGTCGTGTGTGTCTGTGTTTTTACTTTACTAAGTTTGCTTGCGCCCTTATTAAATATGGTGAACACGTTTTCGCTCAGTCACCGAAAGAAATATTCTGTAATTTAGAGCATTTCAGAACAAAATTAATTTGTCTTATTTTACATCAAATGATCGCTGGACAGATAAACTTGTAAACAGGAATAAAACTGCTAGGTGCAGGTTCAGAAAACAAACAGCATCAATTTTCCTCCAGGTTTTATAACAGCTTAAAAGTCAATTTCCCATGCTATAGACAAGGTTCCGCTTGCCATGGATTGTTCGTGTACGTAAACAAAGAAGAACAGGAAAATGTACTGGTGCTCACAGAATAATTTAGAACGCTGGACAGGCGGCCGCTCGCCGAAGGAGCGCACCGGAGGAAGAATACAGAGACTGAGTGCGACTGCGCAGCACCCCTAGCCAACTAGCCTCCGTCCCTATTGAACATGTATTAGCGCTGCCTTGTTCCAGAAGGCTAGGACATATTAGCGTTGACAGGGGTGGGTCTGTGACGCGCTATGTGTTCACGCGCTCTCCATCGTAATCTATGCCACATGCGGCTTCCTTGCGGTGCGTTGCTTTCGTTTTGCGAGGCATTCACTCTTTTTGTCATTGGCTAGCGTAGGCAAAAATGATAGCACAGGCTGTCACATTTAGACTCGTTACCCGAGTGTAAGAAGTGTTTCGCTTCTTGCGTAATTCTGTGCTTTTCATTTTCTATCGTGAATGAGTCATCATCTTGCGCATAACATCAAGGGTTCGTTGGTTCGGGTTAACGAGCGAGAACAAAATGCTTTTTTTTTTAATAATGAATAAGTTCGATGTGTCTTAGCCCATATGTAATGCACAGGAACCTAATGCGTCCAGCTTGTATTAATCGTGCCGTGAGGTCCTACGAGTAGAATGAAAAAAAAAAAGGGCGCATATGCCACATTTGAGTTATGTAACAGGAAGCAGACTGGGTTTAGTTTTCGGAGAACGAATAAACGAACTCAACTTCGCGCTCTCTAATATGTGTTGGGCACCTGCCACGATGACAATAAATTGCACATAAGCACGCTTCCCAGCCGAATCAGAACTTCTAGCCATGACGCGAGGAATTGGTTCAGAGCTTTTATGATGACCCCGTGGTAATCAAGGCGCTTCCACGCCCCGGCAATCGCCCACCGCTGTTTCTCTACACTGAGAGCTTCCAGATGTAAGCGGACCAATTTTTCATTGGACACCAAACATTTTCACTTATACTGGTGATGGTGAATTTTTATGGCGCAAGGACATCTGCGGCCAAAAAGCGCCATGGTACAAGGTGTTTTCGTTTACTCGAAGTGGGTCACACACCTATTCCCTCGCATCTCCTTTTCTCGGGACACGGCTAAGCTGCGCACGGTTAAGCGTGGGAGGGTCCGACACCCGTGTACTCGGGTATTTGGTGTCGCAACACACTAAACTCCTGCTGACGCAGATGGCGCTGCGAAGTATTAATTCCACTTAGAGTCGCATTTGCTTCATGGATGAATGAATAAAGTTGCTTTCACTCTGTTGTAAAAATTCTTAACTTATATGTGCGACTCACGCACTAAATTTTCTTTCTTTGTCCACAAAGGACGCTCAGTAAAGAATTTACCGACAACGTCTAGCGTAATTACGCGCACAAACTACAAGAAGATTCGCGCTTATTCCTGAATACTTCCACGCAACCTGTAAATGATTCTCAAAATGGTGCCGTCTTATAGATACATCTGTGCAACACGTCCCAGCGCTTCGCATCTTTGTATCCGCGCAAGACACGCTTTAAAAGAACGGCACAAGCAATTAAAAAGAACTGCACAATTCATGCAACGGTTCTTTCAACTAACGCGTTTTACATCCAAAGAAAATTTCGCGGACATTTCTGAAAAGCGAATTGATTCTCAAACGCGCCGCTATGTCGTCTAACAAGTAACTTGGACTTGAAATTGCAAGCGTATCTTACACAAAACGGAAGCCTATCCCCTTAAAGAAAAAAAAAGAACGACACATTAAGGAAATCTTTCAAAAATTTATCTGTACGCAAACCATCTCTTTCAGATTATCGAAGGGCTTCTAAAATAAGCAATCTGAACAAAGCTCAGCACTTGCCTATTGAAACGCTCTGTAATTTTGGACACCTCAAAACTTCTAACCGAACACTGAAAATGAAGAAACAAACCAACTGTTTCCGCAAACACTGAAAATGAAGAAACAAACCAACTGTTTCCACAAAAGCTTTATTGCCATTTTCATTGTGGTATCGGAACAAACTGTGGAGCAGTTCGACAGGACATTAAACGAGCTTGAGGATAGCAGCAGGTGAAATAATCTTCAAGTGTTCGGCGTCTCGGAGCCTGCTGGAGAAATGCCAGAATTACTTGCACAGACAGTGATCGATGGTTTACGCCGAGATACGCTAGGAGCCAAGGTATCCTCCGTAGAGCGTATCCATAGAAGTGGCCAACGACAAACTATCAAATCACACCCTGTAATCATAAAACTGATTGACCATCGTGAGAAAGTTGCTGTCCTGGGAAACTGCTAGAAATAAAAGGGACAGAGCGTCTCGATCTCTAAAGATTTCTTGGTCGCCACTAGGGATGTTCGAAAGTGTCTCTGGGACAGCACGAATAACATGAGGAAAGAATGAAATTATGGGGTTTTACGTGCCAAAACCACTTTCTGATTATGAGACACGCCGTAGTGGAGGACTCCGGAAATTTTGACCACCTGGGGTTCTTTAACGTGCACTTAAATCTAAGTACACGGGTGTTCGAAATGCGGCCGCCGTGGCCGGTATATAAGTAAAACTGGCCTACGATAAAATAAAAATTGGCACTGAATTATACGCTTGGGAGAGAGCTAGGAGGACACGAGTATCGGGCAATCAACGCGGCGCGCAAACAAGCGGATGATGGATCGTGGGCAGCGTCAGTCGGATACGGGGAGGCAGAGGGGGGGACGCAATGAACCAAGGGAGGCAAAAACATTTTCCAGTGTTTTGATCTAAGCGCCCAAAGTACAATAAAGGAAACCGCTGATTTGGAAAGCATAGTTCTTGCCCATGAACCCCATGTAATAGTCATTACAGAAACATGGCATCATGGCGACACAAATTACTCGGAAGACGTACCGTATGTCTATCGTATTTAGCGCAAGGACAGACGCTCCCGCGGCGGCGGCGTCGCTATGTTGTACTTGAAGTCGATGTGCGTCACAAGACTGCCGGATATTGCCGACGTGGAATGTGGTTTGGTGAAAATTCACTTTCATGAATTCCATTTGGTAAGTGCCGGATTTTACCGCCCCGCTAACAGTGCCAGCACATTTTTCGAAGTGCTCAGTGGATTCTTGTGCAAGAACCCCACTTCAAATCTTGTGCTTACTGGTGAGTTTAACGTTCCATCAGTAAACTGGGACGGTGATTTTCCTGAAGCACTTTCTAGTTGCGCTGAGCCGCTTGTAGACATTGTTTTGTTACATGGCTTGACACAGCTAATAAAATCACCTACACGGATACAAAATTACATGCAATAAAATTTGGATCTTTTTCTTGTAAGCGGCAGTATACTTGACCGCGACCCGAACGTTGATATATTCGAAGAAATCTCGGACCATGAACTGCTGTGCTTAAATGTAGAAATAAAATTCCGATCGTGTTTGACAAAAAAGGAATGTATTGTTCCTGCGTTCTTGCGGGCTATACTGACGTCGACATATTGGATGCTTTAGACACTTCATTTTCCTTGTTTACCGCATTTTATGAATCGGATGCATATTCTGTTGAATATATGTGGCGTTTTTTTAAGAATCTTGAACCGACCTGTGTAAAATACTTTGTTCCACACAAAGGCAAATTACAGCGTACACATAATTTGTGGATGACGAAGGACATCGCACGCCAGCGGTGGCAACAGCAAAGTAAGGACACAGCTCAGATTGCATCCGTGTTCCGGTGGTTCACATGAAATATCCGAGCTGCGCCAACAACTATAGGGTAGCATTAAAAAAGGTCAAAGGTTCTTACGAAAGCATTTAGCCAAAAAAATTTCTTACATCACCCGATACGTTTTGGCGACACATTTCGCAAAAAAAAAATTCGCCCCTACTCTTTTCGTCGATGGTATCCCTGTGACAGATGACGCTTTAATTGCCGAAGCACTTCATACTTATTTTGCTTCTGTGTTTTCTGTCGATGATGGCCACACACCATAATTTCAAAAGTTTGATAACGTAGAAGCTATTACTGATTTATGTATCCTAGAAGAAGGCATACTTGCGCTGTTGTTAAAATTAGACGTCAAGAAATCGCCAGGTATAGATGGTATACCTAATATCTTTCTCACACGCTATGTAGAATGGTGCTAAAAACAGTTATGTTTATTTAAGAAATCAATGTTTAATTCCGAGCTTCTGGGCGACCGGAAGTACGCGAAAATCACCTTAATTTCTAAAACAAGCGCGCCTTCAGATGGGTCATCATATAGACCGATTTCCTTACTCCGCACATGTGGAATGCTCTTAGAGCACATAGTTTGAAATGAAAGCCCAATAGCTTCCTTCCAGCATGGTTTTCGCCATGGTGCACTAGCTCAGCTCATCGAGACTATCCATGATATAGCAGATGCCTTAGGCAGACATGACCAGACTGACATTATATTTCTAGATTTTGAAAAGGCATTAGATCGTATTTTCCATCGTAAACTATAATGAAGCTAAAACCAATACTAAGAAGCACCGCCTTACTAGCTTGAATAGAAGCCTACCTATTATCTAGACGTAAAGTTGTGTCCTTCCACGGTGTAAATGTGTGTGCCATTTCAGTGCTTTCAGGCATTCCACAAGGATCCATCCCTCGTCCCCCCTTTTCCTCGTGTATAATAATGGCATTGTCAGAATATTCCTGTCAAGATACGACTCTTTGCCGACTATTGCATTATATATCAGGAAATTACTTCATCTTTCATCTAATGACCAGGTTTTACTAAACTCATCGCTGGATTGAATACATACATGAGGTTCAGAGGGGCAGATGACCATTAACAAAAAGAAAACCGTCGCAATGACTATTACTCGCAAAAGTATCCCATAAGTGTCCCATACAACTTTGATAATCAACCTTTACCAGCAGTAACCAAGTATAAGTATTTGGCAGTCGTCATTTCTAAGAATCTTAGATAGAACGACCACATTGACTATATCCTAAAGAAGGCGATGAAAAAACTCGCATACTTAAGGAGGTGCTTTGGTAAGTCAACGCAAGAAATTAGACTTCTAGCGTAAAAAAAATTTATTCGGCCACTACTAACGCGTCCTGGCTTGCTACTCTGCACAGGGAGAGGGGGAACAGGGACACAAAGGGGTGATGAGGGACTATTATGACACGGAAATAGGGATGTGCCACGGTGAAAGCAAGTTTAACATGCTGATAATAAACATTTAGAAAGCTCACTCATGAAGCCACTATCTGGTTCCGTATCTAGTCAGTAGTCACCAATTCAAGTGAACTTAAAGGCGCTAGGACGAAGCTGGGGTGTGGGCCTCCCCTGCATGAGCAGCATGATCGCCAATCAAAAGGTTTATAGCTTGTAAAGAGTTGCGATAAGCGGCTCCAGCACGGCAAGCACCTGCAGGGCAGCTTTAGTCGCCCGATTCTCGAGACAACCGAGAATAACGCGCATTGACTCCACCAGGTGCTTCAGTATTTCTTGCACGCTCTCCTTATTGTGTCCACCTCGTTGCTTGCTCGTAGTGCTACCGGTTTCGTTGGCCCTATCATACTTGGCTTCATGGGGCAGAGGACCACTAGGGCTCGCTGACATGGCCGTGGGCCTACCTACTACTAGAATACTTCGCGGCTTTATGGCATTCATACAGAAAAAGAAACATTTCAATACTGGGAAAAATACAGAGGAAATCAGTTAGATTTTTTTATAAAAATACAGTTGACTAGCATCACCTACCGCTCTCTTAGAAAATGGTAAACTTGAAGAACTAGAAATTAGGCGACACCGTGAGAGGATGAAACTTTTTTATCTTCTTTACGAGGGACAATTAGGTGTTATGAACGATACATATTTAAGCGATGTAAACCAACAACCCACTCGCTACTATCACACTAAAAAACTAACTGAGCCATGCTGTTGCATTTTTCGTGCATTCAGTCTTTGTAAACAGATGGTTTCGCTGCCCATCACATATGATGGTAAAAATGTTCAACACTAATAACATTGTGCAGTGGGGGGTCATTTACTGTCTGACGCTTTCGTCGTTGCAAAGACATTTTTCAGTGAATGGAGCCCAGCAAGGCAGTGCACTGAGAGCTTTTGCAACTTTCGCCATTTATTACTTCACAAATGCCATTGTCTGAACCTGGCCGTCTATCGCTATGCCGATGGCTTATGAATTAAATAATTGCCTCAATAAAACACATTCAACTTCACTCAGCATTTTTAAGTACAAACAATGCTATCAGAGCTATTCAGGGTGAATAATTGTACTTACATTGGTGTTACTTGATCGGTCATATAAACAAATACAACAATGGCTGCGGCTTGACTGTGCTTTGACGTGCAGACTGCTAATGGTGCCTTTCAAGCGTGCCCTCGACTACTGCAATTAATAGTTACCCGAATGAGTATCTTGGGCCTCACTAAGCTAATGATGTTTGATAATTGTTGTCGTATTCGTCGTATTCGTATGTGGTAACCATCGGCAACGGGCGTGCTGGCTTGTGGACGGCCAACTGCTCGGCAGAACCCGTCCTGCTTCCAGACGGCTTGAAACTCGCCTACTTTACAGAATACACGTCTTCGTCCGTAGCCGTACTAACCGACTCGCCGTGTGAACCTGCTGACCTTCGTCACGTCTCAGACAAAAAGCTTCTGTCTATGATAAACAAGTCACTCAGCACAAGGGAGCGCCATACCTTGGTGGATACGCTTTCTAAGCATCTGTCAGTGTTTGACTTTGCGCAGCCGGACAAAGCGTTCTCGATTCCCGCGTCACGAACGCGCCATACTATAGATACGGGATCTGCGCGCCCTATCAGGCAAAAGCCTTATCGCGTGTCGCCTAACGAACGCAAGATAATCGGGGAACAAGTGAGTGACATGATGAAAAATGGGGTAATACAAGAGTCCTCGAGTCCTTGGGCAGCTCCGGTCATACTCGTCAGAAAGAAAGACGGTAACTGGAGATTTTGCGTCGATTATCGAAGATTAAACGCCGTGACTAAGAAGGATGTCTACCTGCTTCCCCGGATTGATGATGCAATTGATTGCCTTCATTCAGCCTCTTATTTTTCTTCAGTGGACCTGCGCTCAGGATATTGGCAAATCCCGATACACCCGACAGACAGATAGAAAACAGCCTTCATAACCCCGGATGGATTATTCGAATTCAATGTGATGCCATTTGGGTTGTGCAACGCTCCAGCAACCTTTGAAAGGTTCATGGACACCATTCTACGTGGGTTAAAATGGAACATCTGTTTGTGCTATCTTGACGACGTTGTTATATTCGGGCGCACATTCAATAAGCACAATACGCGCCTCGATATTGTCCTTGACTGCATCAAAAACGCCGGCCTGGTTCTGAACTCCAAGAAATGTAAATTTGGTGACCGTCAAACCCTTGTGCTGGGTCATCTTGTTGACAAAGACGGTATCCGGCCTGATCCCCTCAAGACGGCAGCTGTTGAGGCATTCAGTGCGCCGCAGTCAGTGAAGCAACTTCGTAGTTTTCTGGGTCTTTGCTCCTACTTTCGCCGATTTATTCCTGGTTTTGCTGACGTCGCTTATCCTCTGACAAATCTGCTACATAAAGACGCACGGTTTGAGTGGACACCCGAGTGCGAGTCTGCATTTCGTCAGTTGAAGTTCCTGCTGACCTCCCGACCTATCCTTCGCCACTTCAATCCTACTGCGCCGACAGAAATCCACACAGATGCTAGTGGCGTCGGTTTGGGTGCCGTCTTGGTCCAACGTTATGACGACCGTCAGCACGTGATTGCTTATGCAAGCCGCTCATTAAGCAAACCTGAACGAAATTACACGGTGACAGAGCAAGAATGCCTCGCTGTCATCTTTGCAGTTCAGCGATTTCGCTCGTACTTGTACGGACGCCCATTCCTAGTCGTCACAGACCACCATTCCCTGTGCTGGCTCGTGAATCTTCGTGACCCTTGTGGTCGCCTTGCGCGCTGGGCTTTGAGGTTGCAAGAATATAACTTCACTGTTTCCTACAAGAGTGGCCGAAAACACGCTGACGCAGACTGCCTTTCCCGTATGCCGCTTGCCACGACGGACTGCGACGCAGACGATTTTGATCATCTCGTCGCTTCTGTGACACCCGCTTTTCCAGATATCGATGTGTTCAAAACAGAACAACGGACAGACACTAAATTGGAGCCACTCTTTACTTCTGCCCATTCAAGTGCAACAAGCAGCTACTGCGTACGTGACGGGCTCCTGTACAAAAGGAACTACTCAAGCACGGGTGCACGCTTCCTTCTAGTGGTGCCGGAGCGTCTCCGGCCAGCAATCCTTCAGGCTATGCACGATGACCCTACCTCCGGGCACTTAGGCACTGTGCGCACACTTTATCGCATTCAAGAACGCTTTTACTGGCCCCGGATGCGACATTCGGTTGAGTTTTATGTCGCCAGCTGCATACAGTGCCAACGTCGGAAACGCCCAGCCACTGCCCCATCTGGTCTCCTTCAGCCTGTGCCGCCTTCCAGCTCACCCTTTCGGCAAGTTGGAATTGATCTGTTAGGCCCTTTTCCAAAGTCATCTAAGGGGAACCGCTGGATAATTGTCTGCGCCGACTATTTCACACGGTATTGCGAGACGGCGGCTATACCATCAGCAACTGCCACCGAAGTGTCGCTTTTCTTACTTCACGCTATTGTTCTACGACATGGGCCACCTGGTGTTATCATAAGCGACCGGGGACGTCAATTCACGGCGGATATAGTGGAAGAGCTTGTGCGTTTGTGTAACTCGCACCTCAGGCACTCGACGCCGTATCACCCGCAAACGAACGGCCTCACTGAGCGCACTAATCGAACGATCACAAATATGCTTTCCATGTATGTTGCGTCCGATCACAAGAATTGGGATGAAGTTCTACCGTTTATTACTTACGCATACAACACCGCCAAGCACGAGACAACCGGCTACAGCCCCTTCTTCCTTCTATATGCTCGGCCGCCCCGGCATACGCTCGACACTGTCCTCCCTTTTTACCACCACGACAATCCTACGGTCGCCGATACGCTGTGCCTCGCTGAAGAGGCTCGGAGACTTGCGCGTCTTCGGACTTTGGCATCACAAGAAAACTCCAAAGCCCGCTACGACGCACGACATCGGCCTGTTACATATAACCCTGGTGATCTCGTTTGGCTTTGGACTCCCACAAGGAAGCGCGGTTTGTGTCAAAAGCTGCTGGCAAACTACGATGGACCGTATGTTGTCATCGACAAAGTCAGCGAAGTGAACTATACTCTCGCGCGCCTCACGAACACTGGTAGACGTTCTGCTAGGACACAAGTCGCGCATGTCGCACGGTTGAAATCATGTACGCCACGACAAGCTAGCTGACTCGCCCAGGGGGCTTTGTCTGCGAGGGGAGGTATGTTACGTCCAAGCGCGTCAAAGGGACGCGGGGATCAAGAAGAGAGGGGAAGAAGAGAACGAAGACTGAGCAGCGGCCATTCCTGTTGTTCGTAGCCAGCCGTTCCTGCTTTCGTACGCCTAAATAAACCCCTTTTCCCCGTGCTTGTAACAATATTACTTGCCTGGGCGAGGTAACCAAAATGAATACGACCACATGAATGTGCTTTGGCATGCGAACTGCTAAAAGTGGCGGTCAATTTCGCATTCACTACTGCTGTTTCAACTACAATGGCTACGACATGGCTGCGCTTTGAAGGGCAGGTGATAAAGGTGCCTATGAAGCGTGCCCCGACGACTGTTATTTCATCACAGGGGCCGTCACGCTTGTAGGTGGCTGTCCAATAGAGTATTTTGGGCCTTCTGACATCGGCATTATTCATCTCAACGGGCTGGAAAAAACAATAGGGGCAGCACAGCTGCACGCAAAGCCCAATGTGTTTTGGCGTGCTGGCTGCAAATTCTGGCTTTCAGTTTCACGTTCACTACTGCTCTTTCGGGTGAAGCTGGACAGTGGCTGCCCGAATGAGCATTTTGGGCCCCACATGGTTATTCAGGCTTAATAACTGTATTCGCATTCAGATTTTACAGCATTTCAGCACATTTCCATGCCAATTCTTGGATTGAGCACGATCTGTGCAGGATGTTGTTTTACCAGAATTGGGCTTCCATTAAAAGAAATCTGTCACCAAAGGAACTGCTTATTTATTTTAGAGGTCACAGGAGAATACTTGGTTGCTGCGAACCCACCAGCAAAATTTTGGTAGCCCTAATAAGGGCTGTTCTTTTGCTAATAAGAAGCTGTTATGCTTCATCGAGTGGCTCAATTCCGGACAGCTCGCAGTCGGAGTCGCTTTCTTCACTGTCACCTTCATCCACTTGGACGATGATGGGTTGGATGCGGTCACTTCCAGACGTATCAAGCCTGAACTTTGCCTCCAGGTCCATCACGTGTTGAATGTTCTTCCTCCAGTCTTCTGCCGTTACGTGTTTGATTTTTTCCCTCAAGACGTCTTCGACCGTGGACACCTCGAAGTCTGTGTTGTCCGCAGCGATTCCATTTTTCACCTTTGCCCACGCTAGCTCGATAGGATTAAATTCTCAGTGGTACGGTGGCAGCCTGAGTACAATGCAACCAGCCCTTTCAGCTGCATAGTCCATGATGTAGCTGGCTTATTATTGTCTATGATAAAGGGTGGCTTTACAGAAGCTACCAACTCAAGCAGCTGCTTTCTAACCATCCTTTCACTGTAGGTGATGTTTTTGCTTATGAGCCACTCCTGTATTTTTTCATTCTTCCAAGCTGTCATTGGCAATTTCTCTTCTCTCTGGGAATGGTAAGGTGCATTGTTGAAAACTATGACGCTACCAGCAGGCACCTTCTGTAGAACGTCATTAAACCATCCCTCGAAGCGATTGCCGTTCATTTCTTTGTGACAGTTGCCTGTTTTTTGGCCAAGGAATCTATCTAAGCAGCGGTAGACGAAGCCATCCTCACTGCCGATGTGCGTCGCATTCATGCGCTGGCCTTTTCCAGAAGGTTGTTTCACACCCGTCGACAGGCCATTAGCTCGAGCGTATAGGCGTCCGCACTTCCACACCACGATGTCTGTCCACACTATCGACCCAGTGTGTCCCTCCGTCACCCATGTCTCGTCCAAAAAAAAAAAAAGATCTTTCGGCCTTTTGCCTGTAGCGTTCCACGTCAAGAAGGTAGCGATTTCACAATTCAGCGATGTTATTCCGGTCGATAAGCAGCGAATTGGAGCTCCTCTTCTCGTGCTTGAATCAGATCTCGACAAACAGGGGACGCACAGTTCACCGCTTCAGTGATGGGATATTTATTGTTGCGTGTGCCGAGGTATGTATGGCCGGCAGGAGGTCTGGACCCCACTTCACGCAGAGTCAGAGAGGAGGAGAGTTTTCTCAGCGAATAATTCTTTATACAATGTTTACATGTTGTCGTCGTTATCAGGAGAGAGACCAAGAGAGCAGCTTGCAACTGCTTAAATAACATCCCTCAGTCCCCAGATTCCCCAGACATGCCCTAAGGAAGAAACAAGGTCGAGAGAGAGAGAGTGTCTGAGCAGCCTACGTGTCCGAACGTCGCTGCGGCATCGGGCCGATCCTGTGGTCGGTCAGAATGGTGCGCCGGGAAGTTTTATGGCCGGCATAGGACAAAGGGAACCAAGTGCAATGCATGGGGTTGAAATTAACACAGCCCTCCTTTGGAAACCGTCCCAAACACAGTGGGAGTCGTTCGTGGTGCGGGCGCCACCGGACAAAGGAGGGGGGGGGGTGCATTGCTGCCGGCACGGGGAGGGGCCGAATAGCAGTCCGTGATCCGGTGGCCGCTTCAGTCGTGGACGCCGCGCCACCGCGAGGAAACCCGAGCCGTGCACGTAGTCGTGTGCCCGAACCAGGCACCATGCGGGGATGAATGCTGCCTCCATGGTCGACCCACCATAGCACTGGCTTTCAGTCAGGCAAATCTCAGGGCACAAACATAACACCATATACGCTTCGAGAACTCGTTAGGGATCTTCACGACCATCGGTATCTCGTTGCGGCGAAAGAAGTCGCGCACACGACCTCGGCGCGCACAACGTGTAATACTTCGTGCTGCGTCTTCTTTCCTCCGCATTTCGTGGGCGCTTTCGCGAGGGCGTCGACAGTTTTATCACCCGAAATATGCGAAGATTTCACCTCCCTCCTCACCTTGAACACTGTGCTTTCGCTGACACCAAGCATCTTGAGTTTGTAATGGTTGTGATAAATGCATTGTTTTATATAAGTAGTTGTTCAATATCAACTGATTCATTTGAAGCTCGGAACAGGAGTAGTAAATGTGCCGTGTTCATGCAAACAAGGGCAAAAGCCATGCAGAGTTGCTCTTTCTACTTTTGTCACTTGCAATGAAGCTAAAGAGCAGACGACGGGCAGCGTTGTGGAAGGCACGGGGTTATCTTTCTGTCGCGATCCGGCATGTGCTGTAGCACATGAGAGCTCTGCTAAACCAGTCATCAAAATACAAGAGTCTTTATTTATACCGAGAATTGCGCGCTTAAGAAGTACGATTTTTTGAGAGGGGCTATTTTAGTCGCGGAGGCAATCGGACGTCGCGCTTCGGTCATCTGGGTGAGGCCTCCCCTTTTTTCTAAACTTGTATCCGACTATAATAACGTCAACGACTCGCTTCCCATAACCAGGTCTGGTGAAAGGCAAGAGCTGTGGACGGCCAGTTTTGAAAGATAATTAAGGAGGCCTTGTTCTGTTAGCAGCATTGCGTACCCCTACAAAAACACTAATTGTTGGCGCCTGCCTAGACGTGATGGCATTATTTCAATTAATTGTGTTCGCCCACCGCCTCTCTAGGTCAACTTTACGAGCTGCTTAATATTCTTCTGCATCACGGCTCACATTTCCATGGGTACTTCTAAGAACAAAGTCTGGCGGAAAACGGCGTAGTTTCACACGAGTACATTGGTACCTATTGTAACGCAAGGACAAATGCCATGGAACGTACGCTATAGTCTATAAAATTCGAATATTCGTTAGAAATATCTGCAAGGGTACTCTTAGTAGTTCTAACTTTCAAAACTCTAAATTCCATACATGCATCTGAAACAATATACATGAATGAAATCCTCTTTTGTGAAACAGCTGTCGTGCGCAGCTGCAAACGTGAGCCAACGGTCTGCAATGTTTCAAAGAATCTGAAATCGCTCTTTCACAGACTACAAAGACTAGGTTGCGACTAATTGTTAACGAGAACGAGCACAGCTGCTGATCCAGCCATTCACTTTGAGTCAGCAGCCACTGCACCTTTACTCTGACATTTACAATACAAAAGCTCTTCCAGTTCTACCTGTTCTTTTGTAACCAAGGAGAACCATAACGTGAGGGGGAAATTTTATAGATCGAGAGTGTCTACCTATATTTCAAAACCCGGAGAGACTTTGAGTCTGCTTTTCCCCACACTATTTTAACTATTTCCGTAGAGCATGGCAGACCATTGTGCTGTCGCAGGACTTGCATCTTGGTTGACAATTTTGTCCGCGTGGAAATACGTGTCAGGCTGTAAAGCGAATTTCTTTTGTGTTGGCGCATACAAAAAGGTAAGACGGATTCTATATTTTTTTTCTTTAATCTTCGCTGCCGCAAATTTTACAGTGTGGTGGCTGCCTCTCTTTCGAAAAAAAGAAAAAAAGAACTGTAGTCATGTTTTTGGACTGTGCACAATTTTGAGGACAACGTGATCCCATATGAGTCTCCGTACAGCATCTAACAAACTTTTCCTAAGGAGGCTGCACAGAGAGACACTGTGAGCATACGACATCGACAGCAATGTAGCGTAATCAAATGTTAGTTTTTGAAATAATTCTCGCTTTCGAATAATCACCCCATGTTTATCTATCGCTGGGTAACTCTCGAAACAAAAACTTTTAAAATAATTTTGCGCTATCAGCGTTCACTGTAATTCTATATTTTCTGTGTTTATTGACCAATGCGAGCTGTACTTCTGTGAGCTAGCGCGAACCATGCTGCGAAACATTTTCAGTAACTCATGCGTCAGAAAAGTTCGGCAGCATATTACACTCCTGTAACATGTAAAGGCGAAGGCATACTGCACATGTGGTAATCTAAATGATTGTACCTATGCAGGAGTCACACTTTCTGTAAGACATTACGAGCCGCAGTGTGAAGTGACCGTAGGTCAGTGTAGGTCGGCCACCTTAACGACACATGTGAGCACCTAATGCACTACCTAAAGGCGCGGCAAGCTTGTAGCCAGTAAGCGATAGAAATGTGTAACACAAGCCGAACACAAATGAAGAAAACGTGATGGTTGTACATATTGACTGTTTATTAGTGAAAGTCTATTTTCAGCGTCATCTTGCGGGTTGAGATCTCCCGACCGCACACCGTCACGGGGGCACTGCGGTGGCTTCTCGGCGTTCAGAGACAATCCGCTGCTTCCTTTCAGCAGCTGAAGGACAGCACTCGCGATCTATATCTCCGTGCTCCCGCCGCCTCGCACGTCGCATCTCGTTTATCCCTTCGCGGTCATCCTCGGCCGTAACTGACTTTGAAGGCCTGCCCCGCAATCCACTAGGCCTCGGGCAAGCGTACTCCATCGCCGTCTCTGTCACTTCATAGTCGATGATACATGTTATATGGGTATGAGCCACTGCTGATGATGATATTTTTGTACTATGAGCCATTGCTGATCATCTTTCTTGAACCACTCGACTAGAGGCCACATTTTTCGGGCATGAGCCATTATTATATACTTTATTATATACCAGGAACGCAAGTAATAAGGAGCTTGTAGCATAGCCAATTCGCTGCAATATTCTCCCTTGCACAGGTGCCAATCAAGACAAGCGCCTTCACTCTTCCGTTCCACAGCAACACATGTGCCAGGAGGCTTGTTTCTGGCACTAATAAAAATAATTGACATCCTGTCTAGGGTTATCTTTCTTCAGCAGACATGATAGTGCATGCCGGTATAGCATATAGGCTACTCGCTTTTGTATGAGAGCGAAGAGGAAGCAAATGTTGGAATAAATGACAAGAAATGAAAGAAGTTTGGTCTATACTGATAGCATGATCGCACATCATGCATATGTAGTTGAGGCTATATTCTTACGGCTAATCACTGCGCACCCCTATTTGACAGATTCCTTTTCCAGGCGTCTGTTACAGAGCCGACAAGCCCAACCGAGCTCACCCGTTCTCCGCGCCACCGTCAAGAGACTTGCAGAGGAAGTGTTACGCATTTTTCTCGCATTTCTGCGTGAGTCAGGACTGGTGGACACATGTTGGCATATTTGGCACAGAAAGAGATGCTCAGTCGGAGTAATTGCCAGCCATGTGTCCAGGCTAAACCTCAACTTATACATCACCTCGACGACCATGTTAAAAACTACTAAATGTCTTTATTTCGATAGCAAATACGGAAAGCGAAAAAAAAGACTCCATAATATGTTGTTCATATGGCCATAGGGCAAATGGACCAGCGCCCATACGTTCATCAGTATGGTATGTGATCGCGCTGCACACGGTTGCAGGTTCCTAATGCCGCGTATAGGTCAATATCAGCTCCCTCCGCAGCCAGTTCCACAGGGTGTTGGTTGACGATGTCCCCGAGCGACGACGGGCGGCGAAAAGCGTGCTCCCTTCACATAGTATCCTTGTCGAGGGTACAGAGAGCTATCAAAGCTGCACTAAAAACGAAATGCAGTGAGAAGCAGCGGCTACTGTCAGTCCCAAACTATGACGGAAAACTTCCCTGCGTAACATTCACACCTGCAAGTTTTGCTGCCTATTCCACTTTGAGATCGTATCAGCTTTCATCGCTTCTTCTTGGCTTCTCAGTTGATAGAACTCCACGATGCCTCACACGCGGTTATCAGTTAGTTTGGAAAGGTTCAGGCGGCCGCATTGAAACAAAGGCAAAATGCACAAGGGCGCTTACACGCGAATTTTAAAGATTGCTAATTAATCATGGTTTGGTGACGTCAAGGCCTGGAACCCCTAACTACGCTGTCAGTCATAGCCCAAGTGACACCTCATAGAAGCAAAGGACAATCAGTCCACATCACCACAACCATCAGCGCCAACGGTTTCACAAACTTATCAGCCTCCTAAGAACGCACGTTGACGTGTACGTCAGAATACTTCCCAGCAATGTACACGAAGCACATAGCGGTTCAACATTCTATAGCTGGTTTCGCATGAAATAGGTTCAAGCCTTCGATCTTGTGACACCGAGACAATTTGTTCGGAGCAGACTCTGGACATATAGTACTAGGCCAAGGTATTCAAACAGCACCCGATGCAGAAGCTGTTCTGTAAACAGATCGACGGAAAATAAACGCACTGGAAAACAGACACAACAGCCGAGAAAGACACAGGTTAGGCGCAATTCTGTAAACAAGCGAAGGCAGCCTCGCCGTATGAAGCGAACTTCGGCTGAAGAGCAACAGTGCGTTAAAATCTGGAAGAGTAACGAGCATCAATAAATTTATATACTACGACCTGTGTGGGAACGGGAAATTCCTGGCATGTCTGGCATTGGTAAAGAAGTGATATGCCTAAATTCTAACGTGCAGTGTCGACACGCTAGTGTTACTTTATTAACCGGACACCTTTCCACAAGAAGATGGGGGCCGGCGACTTGCGTTGGGGCTTCAGTAAAGAGTTCGCTCGAGTTCTTCGCATGTACAATGCACAAGACACGCACGTCCTTGTGCGCAAGCTCACAAGCAAGCTCGCGAATTGCAAGCACAAGCTGGACAGCAAGGACTTTTCAGAAGAATTGAACAAAATCTTTTGCGCAGATGGTGAACAAGTGTGCGCTGGAGATAGTGGGAAATTTCTAAACAAAGAACATTCTAAAAAAATGCAAAAAACAAGTGGCGTAAAAAGGCCTCGCAGATCGAGTGGTGTTTACTGGGAACATGGCCTACTGGAATTACGATTGCAACATCCTCACTGGAAAAATACTTACGCACGTTTGCGCTCATAATAAATTATATTTCAAACCATGCGGACGCGGTTAACAGGAACACCGGCAGGCTTGCCCCCGTATATGTGCCATTCCCCCGTATATGCGCCGTGTTAAAACTGTGTCATTGCAGTTACTGGACAAGTGTGAATTCCACTACCATCATGCTAGTGAAATCAACTACTTGGATTGTTCGTTACGCTTTTTTCTAAATAACACAAGAACAAAGAAGTTTGAATGTGTACTGTGCTGGAAGGTTGGGCAGTAAGTGAAGCGATCATCCCACTTTTCCCAGTGGTGCCTAAAAAAACTTAATTTTGTATGACAAGTCATCGTCGACGACCCATAATACACATTACTTCACTAATGGGCAGACCTCAGTAAGTTTAGCACAAAACAACTTGTACAGTTGAATTAACAACACTGGAAAACTTCCTTTATGTGAAAGCACCAGTGCGGACTTGTGCGTAAACAAGAAATACGTTCTGTCAAGTGCCATAAAGTCAGGAGACGCAAATGAGTAACCAGGACCATCGATGCAAGTGTGCAAAAAACGACGTAAATACAATTTCTGAGCTTGCATCATTGACTCTGAAATGTCATTCAAGATGGCATGGGATGTGTCGAACGTTTTTGAAAGACATACGAGTTAATGCTTCAACTTCAAAACGAAGCTTTGTGCTACTTGAACGCTTTTAGACATTTCATTATAATTTTGTAACTACATATATTTGCATTTGGTTTTTAAGTACAGCAATAAACATTCGTTAAGTAAAATTCAGCTTCCTCTTTGCGAAAGCCTAACGAGAGCTTTCACTCTCAAGGCTCTGAAATAACTGATAGTACTGAAATACTTCTGAGAGAGCGGCACATTTTTAATCTGTAGTTCAAAGAGTTTCTTACGATTGTTTTAGTTTTGTGGCGGTCGATCTTGTATTTGCACCTGAATAATGGGTGCACGTTTGGCTTTATTCTGTAGTGCGAAAGAAATTCTGACTGCTGCGACGGAACCTGCCTGACGGCTATGCGCAGACCATTCTGCAAGAGCTTTGATGCCCCAACCAGCCACTGGGAGCCACCCGTCATCTACCGGCCGGACAACTACACTTTGTACACGCCCTCGTATGTGCAAGAATAAACTGCCCAAGACTGAACCAGAGAACTCGAAGAATGTACTAGGTGGGAGCATCGTTGGGGTGGCTCAGTAAAAGCGAAGCAAACTGAGCAACTTGACGCTGTATTAAGGTTCGACTGTGATTGTTCTGCTTGTTTTTCTGGACAGTACGAGATATATATCAGTACTACCCTTCAGGGCAACTTGGTTGCCTCCTAGGGGTGAAATAATTAACAACAACGAATAAAATTTATTTCAATGGCTATGCTTGAAGGCCTGTCCTGCTAACACTTTAAAAAAATTTATGATTCTTCATTACTACGGAAGGTGCAAGGATTGATTTGTTTTCTTCCTGATATGTTTTGTTAGTTTTTCGTGCAGGCACTTTTGAGATACAGCTATTTCTGGCTCTGGAATAAACGCACAGGAAAGGAAGAACGGTCCTTGAAGAGGTATATGAAGTAAAAATATTTCACGGTATGTATTCACTACATCTGTTTGTGTTTCTGAGTTGATGACATTAGGAATTTAAATTGGCCATGCCTACTCAAAACATTAAAAGATTATGCATTTGTTAGTCGCACCAACACTTCATGGTGATATATATGCGAAATGCATGGCTTTCGGGGATTCCTATGTATAGCTCTGTTTCCAGTAAAAATGTTCATATGGGACAGCGCTTTCAGTTGATGCTGGTGCAAGGGCACCCACTAAAATCAGAAGTGAGTGAGTTAAAACATCATTTAGGTCCTGAGGTGCCGGTGCCGGTAGACAGAGTCTTTCGGCGATGGCCCAGGCCCTCTGGACAGCTTTGCGCTGAGCGAAGAGCTCTGTGCTCCTGAGCGCTGAGTCCCAGGAAGACTGGTCGGCAAAGTCCGTGCTCGTGTTGGCAGGGCACAGCCAGAGCATGTGTTCGAAGTTGTTGTATTCGTGGTCGCAGTGTGGGCATTCAGTAGGAAGGTCAGGATTTATCCTGCTTAGTGTTGTTGGTGTGATCTATGTCTTAGTCTGCAACTGTCTGTAAGTGACGGCCTGTGCTTTTCTGAGCTTTGGGTGAGGAGGAGGAAAAATTTTTGGTGATGACCTATGATTTGAAGTGATTTCGTGGTATGATACGAGCGGGTCTTTGTTTTCTAGGTCCCTCCAGGATGAGTTGAAGCGAGAGGGCGGACCGCAGACGCGGAATGTGAGCTCTCACGCCAGTTGGTGTGCCCGCTCGTTCGGATTACAGTCAGGAGGTCCGGAAAAGTTGCCCATGTGTGCCGGGATGTGTGGAGACGTGAGGTGGTCTCCTCCCATTTCTTGGAAGAAGATGGTGTTGATAACCGTAGCTGCTTTCCTAGAGACGATGGCTGACGAGATGGTTCTAATAGCTGCTCTTGAGTCCGAGTAAATGACTGACACTCCTTTGCAGCTTCGAAGGGCCACCGCGATGGCCATTTCTTCTGCTTCGTGAGTGAAGTTCGTAACTACCGCGGCTGCGTTGACAGATACCACGTAGGTGCCTCAATCCCAATATCTGGCCGCGTCAACGAAGAGGACTTGCGTTTCGTTACGTTTGATGTTGTCAAGGATTGCCTTCGCTCTCGCTTTTCCCCGCCCTTCGTTATGGGTGGGGTGTATGTTTCGTGGGATGGGATCAACGGCTATTAATCTCTTGGCGTTTGTGCATAGTTGCGACTTCTCTGGTGGCATGAAGAGGGGCTGTATGCCTACTTCTAGTAAGAACTCGATGCCCGGCCTTGTTAGTGAGAGCCGACTAATTTGGGAGTTTCGCTGTGCCTCAAAGAGTTCGGTTGCCGTGTTGTGTAGCCTCAATTGGAGGAGTAGTTCCGTGATAGTGTTTCTAGGGAGGCTTAGGACATTTTTCAATCCCGTTCTGATTAGTGTATCAATTTTATTCAGCTCCGCCTTCTTCCAATTGAGGAACGGGGCGGCGTAGGTTACGTGGCTGATGAGGAAGGCGCGGAATGCTTTCATGAGGTTGTCCTCTTTCAGTCCATTCCTTGTGCTGGCAACCCGCGATATGAGCCTGGTGAAGTTGACGGGGCTCTTTGTGATGCGTTTTAGTGCCTCCGCGTTGTCATTCCTGTAAGCCTCAATGATCACGCTCAGGACCTTGAGTGTGTTACACCTGGGGATGTATCCTCCGTCCCAGGTGTGTAGGGGAACGGGGAGGGAGCTAAGGGGCTGTCTCAGCCTGGGTCCTTGTTTGCACAGAAGGAGCTCCGATTTGCTGGGGGGAGCTTCAGTCCCGTATTTGCAAGAAAAGTGTCCATGGTGTCCAGCGCTTGCTGTAGGTTCTGCTGGTGATGCCATCGGCGTAAATCGCGTGCCCTACCCCCGGGACTTTCGAGAGTTTGTTTGCGAGGTCATGCACTGCGATGTTGAAAAGAAGCGGCAAAATCACTGACCCTTGAGGGGTACCGATGTTACCTAGCACGTGCTTTCTGTTTATGATTTGTCCGACGTTTATGGTGGCCGTTCGGTTATCCAAAAACGATCTTATGAAATTGTGGAAATTTACTCCGAGATCTAAAGTGGAGATTTCGTTGAGGATGTGCTCGTGCTTGACCGTGTCGAAGGCCTCGGTTAGGTCGAGTGCCAGGATTCCTTTTACATCCCTGGATTTGTAGTCTATGACGGCGTTCCTGATAAGTAGCATGGCGTCTTGTGTTGATAGTGATTTTCTGAAGCCTATGAGATTGTGGTGGAATAGACCGTTTTCTTCAATGTGCTCTCCAATTTTATTGTGGATGGCATGTTCTGCGACCTTCCTGAGGCCCGACGTAAGGGAGATGGGTCTCAGATTATCTGCATGAAGCGGTACGAAACTTACGTATTGTACTTTTGTACTGTACTAATGCAAAGGAGCTGGCTCTGAACATTTCGCAGGCAGCTGTTATGACGTCGAAGTAGGCAGTGAGCCCTGCGCCGGTAGCAGGTTTAAGTGGACAGTGAGGCACGTAAGTCTTCCTTTGTTATCCTATTTCATATTTTTGTCAGCGTTCCTATTTTTATATGTCTAAACAATACCTGACATAGAACATATTAGTAATGTTTCAGACAGAATGCGATTCATTCTCTTGGTATGTTCATTCAAAATGTAAACGGAAGATGCGCATGATAGCAATGGGCCACGCGCTTTCATAACACCCCTAGAGTAAAAGAAACGACATTCTTAATGGATCATGAGGTTTAATGTAATAAATAAAGCGGAATTTGCGGGAGACGTCGAACGGTAGGGCTACTTAACTGTGAATGATTTTGATGGCCTGAGAAAACTAACGTGCGCTACGAGAAAAATATAAGATCATTTTTTACATAACTGCCTCTCTAGTTCAGGCGTTGCTGAAGGCACTCATAATGACATCAATCCCCGCTGCACAAATGCAGAAATACCCACCACAGCGTCACTGTAGGTAAACTTAGAGAAAGGACCCAACGTGACTTTTCAAATATTGGCGAGAACGATGTCACAGGCAAAAATTTATACATAATATGTCGCGTTGCGGTGGGTGTGGGAAGCAGAATATCTGTACTGAAATTGGTTAGACATTGTTAAAGAAGAAAGAGTGGTACACGTCATTTCGGAGTCTATATCATTGCCGAGAGGTTTTTCTTTTTTTTCGGGAATATAAAGCGACCGCATGAGTTGATGGTTTACGTGAAGGACGAAATGAGGAGAGGCGACTGTGTTTATTGTTCTTGGTAGGACTGTAGCGGGCTGGCCTTTCTTTATTAGAAAAGTCCACATTCTATTCTGTAGTAAGGAAAGCGGAGAGAAATGAGATGTCACATAAAATGTAACATCTTAACCTAAGCGCTAAATGCGTTCAGAGATTTCTTCGCTCTTAATGAACGTAGAGATCGGCGAGTTCACTTAAATCGGTGAGGTTTCTTCAGAGGAAGCAGGAGTAAAAGCACAGTCTTACTGACAAACACAATAGATAGTCAAATATCACGACCATTGGCATAGTTCCACACACCCGTAAAGTAGAACCCAGCAGATGATAAACGAAAGTAGGTGGGTTCGAATTCAGAAATCTGTTCTCAAAACTTCTGGTGGCAGTGACATCTATGTGAAGGCTTTCAAAGAGGCCTTGCTAAATAATTTCTGCGCTGCTCTGTACTTTTTATTTAATTATTTGCAAATACTGCAGGCTCTACTCGGGCCTAAGCAGCAGCGCTTACATCAGTAGCAATAAACAAGACTAGAAATAAAAAAATACAAAAGTTCAGAACAATAAAAATATATAAAGGGACATTAGCATTTCAAATTTAGAAGTATGAACATTAAATACGAAGTAGCAACAATAGGTGTAGTTCGCAACTCCATAAAAAAGTAGTGCTAAACCATCAACAAACAAGAGATCACTCAATTCAGCATTTTAATTAAGTTTAGTAAAACACAGATACGAGAATTAATTAATTTTCTTCCTTGTGGGCAAAATGGTAATTATCAAAAGAAAAGTTATTCACAAGATGAACGAACGATTTTGTTGTGTTAGCGCTAAGTACTTCTCGTGGTAGTTTATTCCATAATGAAATAACATGAGGAAACGGGGAATATTTGTCTATGTCAGGTTACTGAAATGTGTCCGAACTGTTTTGTTCTGATGTGCACGCGGAAAGCGCATTGACGGCTCGGTCACGTGACGTACGCGCGCTATTTTAAGGTGACCATAGTGAAGCTGATCGATAAATTTCAATCTGGACATTTTACAATGATCGAGTTTTTTCATCTTTGCCCTATAGCGAAGGATTGATACGCTCGAGAAACGGGAATAGGTAGAATAGATAAACCGCAAGGCCAAGTTCTGCACCCTTTCTATTCTTTTGATTAAACTTAGTGAAGAAGGACTCCATAGCGGGTCCGCTTATACTAATTTTGGCCTGATTAGGGCTTTGTATAGTGTTAACTTTACAGCGGGTGACGCATGACGTAGTTTCCGTTTTAGAAATGCCAGCTTTTTCAGTGCGTTACTACAAATAATATCTGTATGGGGTTCCCTACTTAAGTTACTCGTGAGTGCAACATCTAAATACTTCAGTTGCCGAGTTTTTTTAACACAATTATTTTTAATGGTTTAAGCAAATTCTAAAGGCTCCTTTTTGTTACTAAATGTTATGCTCGCTATTTTAGAAGTATTGAGCTTCAAGCCCCTTTTGTCACTCCATGCACTGATTGAATACAATGCAATCAGTGCATTATGAGTTTGGAATGCGGCTGCCTCACTATACGACAAACACAAAAACACCTCAGAAACGTAAATTAATATATAAAAATACTTCCGTTACACCCTAGCACCACTTTTTATAGGAATGCTGCCAACGTTACATATCGGAAAGACGCCCCCCTGCTTTTACGCAACATGTTCCACAGCTTTAATTCGGCAACCAGCTTGCTGATGAAGCTGCTTTATCAGCCCATGATAACGCCCAGACAATGATCACACCAGTATCAAGAAAAGCCGCCGCGAGGGCACTTCATGAAATTGCTCGGGACATAACGCTTTTTCTTTGGAAGGCACCAGAGTATCGGAACCGTCATTTGGGCATATTTAAACCATCAGTGCTACTGCGATTGTCTTCAAACCTCTCCCGGTGTGACACTACACTCATAGAGAAAGAAATTCAAGAGGGCACACTCAGGACACTCGCCTAGTTTCAACTCCATCCCTTATTTCACGCGAGCATCGGAAAAAAGAAAGAATATGAAGAGAAGGTACAGACAACGGTTTTTTTTTCACCCTTTCCCACTAAAACTAAAAAAGTTTTGGGAGTAAACGAACTTATACGTTGCGACTAATTTTTGTTGCGTTGCCTATCAATGAGCTAGCGGCACGCCAGACGCGCGTGCATACGTCATGCGCCTGACATGCCACAGGAGAGAACAAGGCCGGCTGCGTATGTGAAGCTCGCGTGCTCGGCGACCCGTCTGTTTTGGATGTAGCCAGTTTTCTTGGGCTCCCGGCGTTATCTTGTGTTCCGTCTGCATTTCGACGCGGCACCGCTGCACTACTGGAGTGCAGCAAGGTGAGGAATTATGTTTGGCAGTCTGCGACGCACTTCAAGCACATTTAGGCTTACTGCACAAACTGAACCTATATAGTGACGGAGTTATAAAAACAAAAACAGCGCTCCGCCGTTCAGGCCTAGTTAATTTGAGTTAACTACTTGTACTGGCAGATGTTTGCGACGCTTACAATGAGCCCAAGCATTATTATAACTTATTTCGGTAGTTTTTGGGCACGCTTGCTGCCCCTGGCTTTGTGACGAAAAGCACCTCGGCCGTGTGACGCTGTTTCGCGTCTGCTGACTCTTACCGGGAGAAGTTTTGGCGCTTTCTCTGACCCCAGACATTATTGTAACCAATTTCACTATATTTTGAGGTACTTTTCAAGCACAGTGGCCGCGCTCGGCGTAGTGGCGCAGTTAGCGAAAAGCAGCTCGGCTGTGTGCCGTAGTTAGTTTCGCGTGTACTGAATCGTACAGGGAGAAGTTCATGATGCATTCTCTCACCCCAAATAATATTGTAATTACTTTCGCAACTTTTTGGGATACTTTTGGGGCATGCTCGCCGTGCCTGGGGTTGTGAAACGGGTTTGTGACGCTTTTTATCGCCCTGCAACCACATAGAACTTATTTCGGGATTCGCGCTTGTCGAAACCGCGACGAGCGATTGCTGGGAGTGATAACACGGGACTCTGCAGCTTGCGCCGGCAGGACGCGTTAAAGATAATGCCGAGCAGCACAAGAACTTGGCATTTCTGCTCTTGTGAGCGACTGAAAACAGGCTTTTAAACCACGAATCTGTATTGAGTACGACTAGAAGGCATTCTGCAAGCGTGTAACATGGTCTGGCTGAGAGCCTGTGTTGTAGCCACCTCTGTGTACTTGGCGTAATATCGCGTCGACTGACGCCACGTTGTTTTGGAAACGTGCAGTCACCCGTGTATTTGTGCTCTTTAAGGGCAGGAACTAATGTCCGGGAAGGGAGCAATGCTTGAAAATCAAATGTTTTCTTCAGAATTTATGGCATTGTTTCGGAGGAGTCTATTTGCCACGAAATGCATGTAAAAGTGAATTTATCTGTAATGCCGCTCATTCACCACTTAAGCACGTTTCGCCTCTATACGCAATATTCCTTATAGGCCAATATACCTAAATGATATATGCTTGTAATTTATTTATTTTTTCAGCTGAGGGCATCCGGTGGAGCTTCGTACGGCAACGACTGCTGCTTACTGGTGCCACAACTTTGGATGAATGCACAAGAAGCCCGGAACGAGCATCTATATGAAGCAAAATAAACATTTCATCATTTCAGAAAACATCCTCCGTTTACTTTATGAAATTGCATGTGACAGATTAGGTGGAGGGTTGTAAGGATCGTTCGCAATCATTTTTGCTAAATGATAAAACGATTCCGCGCCAAGGTCGCGCGTGGTTCAGCAGTAGAAGCGAAACATAAATAAATGCTGCGCCGACCCACGGAGCCGGCGTGGCGTGTACCAACTAGGGTTCAAAACGCGCGCGCCCAAAACCGAAACCGGGAGTTGTTAATACCAGCTGCTTGGTGCGCTACAGTCAATTCGGCCACTGGACTCTATGGGAGTGTCCGCTCTTGTTGAAATTTCTTTCTCTATGCTACACTACTGTGCCGGCGGCGATAGGGTGTAGCTTTCACAAATTCACGCTTCTTTCTTATTGCAATGAGAGACACTTCTACAAGTGACCGTAACAGTTGTCGTGATAACAGCGAAGAGACCGTACAGTACCGCCTCTGAAACTGCACACGTTTTAAGTCCAACGTAAGCTTCTTTAGAGTGCACTCAACCAACTGGACGGTCAACCTTTTACAGAGACAAAAATACTGGGTGCTTGCCTTCTTCCATCAGCAACCAAGAAAGCAACTAGTGCTGTCATCACTTTTCTAAACACAACAGGCCTTAAAGTAACTTCCAGACACCATCTGCCTACACTGGCGTACACTGGCGAATTATCTCTATTCGCATTCGCAGTTTTTTTCTTTTAATTGATCTACGCTGTACAGAGTGGCAAACAGCACGTCCATCTAGGTTACCTTCGTGTCCCTCCTTCTTTATCTCGCTCTCTCTCTTTTCAACAGCCAATGATAGCCTTATGAGTATCGCGTCAGTCCTTGGTCATTACTGTGCATGATACAACACGAATACAAAAGGCACAAAAAACACACTTCAATAGAGCATCATTCGAAAAAAGCAAAACAGATGCAATATTTCCGTCAGCGGTGCGGATGTGCAGAAAATCTGCGGCTACGATATTGGCGGGAAAATGTTTTATCACGCGCAAGAGGCGTATCATTAAGTGCATGGCTGCAACATGTCCAGACGCCGTACTGCGGACGAAATGAAGTACCTGCACGCCTTATGTAGCAGCGCGACACGTTTCCCTCTCGGGACGATGACCTTGCTATGCTGGTCAGGCAGCGCTGACTGTTGCCCTCGATGATGTATTTGCCCGGTTTTCTTTGCTTGCTAAGATGACAAGCAAGGTGACAAGACGACTAAGATGACAAGTAAATCAGCAAAGAGGTGGGACAGTGTACAACGGCGTCTCTCGAAAAACACCCGGTCACCCGGCGTCGATGCGTCCGCTAGCTAGAGCTGATAGCCACAGCCTCTGTTGCCGCCTTAACCTCCTCTTTCTTCTACTTGATATCCCCCTGCCCTTTTCTATGGCGCAGGGCGATAATCCCTAAAGGGGTGAAGAGAATATTGCCTAGTCCTCATTACAATTACTCTCTCTATCTTCAGTAGTAGCCAGTCTGCTATATGACAAGGTACAATTTCATGCGTGCCCATATTGTCCAACCACATTTTAGCCTGTGTCGAAGTGGGTATTGATGAAGAGAAGAAACAAAAGATTAGTACCAAAATTTTAGTAAAGCTTAGCTAGAATTGTGTTGGAATTTTGGAAGTCAAAGCGTCTTTCCCCAGGATGCTACTGGGAGTGCTGGCTCCTGGGCAAAAATTGCAGTGGTTACAAAACATCAAATGACAGCGATAAATTCTTGCAGAGGTTCATCACCGCCGGTGGATTTTAATTTTATCAAGACGACATCGAGTTGAAGTCGCAAAACAAGGGGTGGAAAGCGAAAGAGCAGCCAACGCAACGGAAAACATTCTGGAGTACAAAGGGAGAAGGAAATTGTGTTCAGCATTGTCTTTTCTTGCTTTCTTTTTGTTGTCGTGGTATCGCACACTCTCTAATTTGTGCATAAAGGTAAAACCGACAAGGCAGGAATCTACTGGAGGTGCACGAGCGTTTGAGAAATCGTGTGCACAGTGTGTGCCCAAACTTATCGAAAGAAGGGCGTTCGAGTTGGATAATGCCCATGCACACTTTGCATTGACAATCTTTAAAACGGAGGTAACGCTAAAAGAGACGAACACACGGTGAAAGGACGACACGACGACGTGGGAACGCGTCGTGTGTCTTTTCGCCGTCTGTTCGTCCCTCTTAGCCCTACCCCAGCTTTAAAGAATGCATCACCAACGAGCCCAGCACCAAGCTTTATTGATGCATTGAAAAATGCGTGACTTTTCGGGGCCCACAGTTCCATCACTGTGATGGAACACCTTCCCTACATGGCGGATTTAGCCCCGTGGGACATGAAATGCAGACTCCAGCTTTCCGAAGTGGCAATTCGGGGTTATGACGAAAACCCAAAAGCAAACAACACTGCTGCTGAAGCACCTAGCAGAAGGAAACCTTCAAGGTTGCTTTCAAAAAAGAATAATAAAAATAACATTTCTGCGAATCCAATAAGTGTTACAAAATCACACCAGAGAAAGCCAGACGAAGGCTTCAGTTGTGGTACCCGGCTGCTAACGACATGACAACACAGTCAATGACAACGGACGAATGAGAGGTTTAAATGCAATGAAGTTCTAAAAGTTTTCTCTTCGCAGTGCATGAAGAGTATCCCTATAGGCAAACTTTAAAAAAAATTGGGAATAGAGTGTTCGCTAACAGGCTTGCTTTACCTGGTGCGCACACGAAAACAGCCACGCGTTAATGTGGCTGGAGCTCTCAGTAAGACCTATAAGCAAGGCGTAACTCTTTTGTCCAGATGTAGTTTAGTGCATTTGTTTCTTTTAACAACAGACCAAAATAAGACATCTTGAAGCATGAAAATACACTCTGTTCATGGGTTTTGTGTTCGCATCACTTACACAATTGGTTTTAATGTGCTTTATACTACAGTGAAATTTATTTTGCCAAGCATTGGAACAAAACGAAAATCAAGAAATATCAAATGCCCGCACATTATGTGGCAGAGAGTAAGCTATCAACAGTGACTAGATGGAGTAAAAAAGACAAGTTTTGATTTTCGTGGAGCAACACACTAAAAACAAAGGCATCTTTATTTTACAACGGCTCTGCTTGACGAAAAAACTAGGATCACGAACTAGAACTACCACCTCATTCGAGGTTTTACAATGGACACCTGATGAAAATAGGCCCAGCGACTTTTCGTTAAATCGTAACTGTGACAAGGTATTGTACGCATAGTGCGGTGATCGCAAATTCGATTGATGGCACAATAGCGCCTTTCCAAATAACTCCAAAATACGAGGTGGCAAGTCGCGCTAGTTCTCTAACGGTCTTGCTGGCTGAAATCTGGCTTACATGCAGGCAGGATAGCATGCTACACTCACAACTGAATTTTCATTTACTGAACACAAATACTATGTGCCGAGTTTGTAACCCTATGTGTGTGTGTGTTGGTGCGCTTAGAGATCTACTTAGACTGAACCTCGTGCAGCCCCATATTTCTTAGAGTTCCAAAATCTTGCTCCTTTTATTTCCGCTCCTTTCTTCTCTCCTTTCATCCTTAACTGTTTTTAGTGGGTGACTGAGCATGTAGTTCCTTCAGCTGTATGAAAGAGACGTATTCGTTCTCAACCACGCGCGCGGACGGACGGACAGATTTTACGGACTTGCCTTGTGTTCAGAATATGCTCCAAGCCCTCGACTGATGACAGTAAACTAACCAAGTTGCCTCTGTAGGCGTATTTTCTGTGTTAAGGACGAGGCGTGTACTAGGGAAGCACAAGAATAATAATACTTGGCATCCTCTGACGTATTCAACGCTCTGGCAGCATAACGAATGCAGCTTTCTTTAGCACTTCTGGCTCAGTGAATGTATCAAAAGCAATAAGAAGTGCTCTGTTCGGGTGACGCTTGCTAGCTATCGAAACACGATATATATTCATCTACAGCACTAAAATAAACTTCTTACTCACTGAACTCATTTTAGTTTCATCGATGAAATGCACGCCTTGGAAATGTTGCCCTAAAGTTGGAATTTTTCATCCCCATGTTGTGCAAAAATTTTTTAAAGCACGCTTGAAAAAGTGCTGCCCTCGTACCAAGGCATCGCGAATTGCACTTATTGGTTGAAAAAGCTCCCGAAAGCTGGCGCTAACAACCCAAATACCCGACAAGTTTGAACACGCGCGCATTTGGACGCTTCCAGTTATATGGCCGGAATCAAGATACCCGCATGGTGGATGGATCCCCGCACACAGCTTCATAGGCTTATGTGACGAGATGGCAGTGCAAGAAGAGGTGGACATCATCAATTGCTATAGATGTGGGTGTGGCAACAGGCAGGTTGCGCTAGCTCGTGTGGACATCGGTGGAAGAATGAAGGGGATGGAAGACATTGGGTGGACCGGATCTGTTCGAGGCATACGTGTAACAGTACAAGATAGAATTATTAACAAAGAGAAGAATAAAAGATTAAGGATATATATACGAAACACCTCGAATGGAAAAAAGAACATGTATAGCGTAACTGAATAACTCAAGCAGGCTAAATGACTAATTGTCACGGCCATGATTCAAATAGGATGCCAATGAATCAGCATCATCAGTTCAGTCATCACCAGTCATCATCAGTCATCAGTCACCATGTTTTTGTTTATTAAAATGAATATTAGGAGAGGTTGGCGCCTTTATGGTGGCACCTGCTACACCTTGTCACTTGGCAAAGGAAACAAATTTGAGTAAAAAGGGAGAATAGCGACACAAAACATGGCACTCTGTAGAGCAACTGGACGAATAAAAAATATACGGTCCAACAGTACATGAGTCGCAAAGTTCTGTGCATTACTTCAGTCCACGTACACATATATAAAGTCAGATATTTTGAACAGCCAAAACACACAACGCATGTAATGCGCTGCAAGTACAGGACAGAATTATACATATTGCGAAAAAGTTGCGATCACCGCATAAACCAATTATGAACCACGAACAACGTTTATGTTACTCATTTAGCGTATTCAGATCATCTGATAATTAATATTTTCCCAAAATGTTGGTGTCCTCTAAAAACTTTTTCAGAGCAAGAAGCGCTCTTTCTTGAAGGCCCGCAGTTGGCCATGGGCCAAGTATCTTTTTTAGAGTGAACGGTCTTCTGTCTAATATAAACAAATTTGTTTGCAGTACCCTTCTTTGTGGATCGTATTTCGTGCACTCGAGGAGAAGATGACGCGCATTTTCGTCTGGAGGGCCACAAGAGCACTGCGGACTAGAGACACGTTTTATCCTGTAGAAGAAGTATTTCGTATATTCAGTACCAAGACGCAGGCGGTGTACCAATGTTTCAAATTTTCTGTTGTCTCTGATTTTTCGGCATTGGTAAGTTTACACATGGGTCTATAATGTATAACTTCGAGTTTGTAGTTTGCTGATCAAACCAAGTAGTTTTGCTGAGGTGACAATAAATCTGTCTCAGGAGCAGACCGACTTCACTGCGCAGTACGGGAAGATTGGTTGTCTCCGCATTATAGTGAGCCGGATTCGCAGCTGCGTCCGCTACATTATTACCAGGAATATTTCAGTGCCCAGGTATCCACTGGAATGCAATTACATGGTTCATTGCGCTTGCTTTTGTATGTTCTTTGAGTGTCTCATACAATATCAAAGTGTTCAAAGAATTTTTCTTATTGCTCTGCAGTAGTATGAGAGTGGCTTGCGAATCGCTAAAGATAACCCATATTTGCGAAGGTTTTTCTGATGTTATGAAACGCAAAGCACACAGGATTGAAAACAGTTCTGCCACGGTGGAAGATTTCTCTCGGAATAATTTAAATGTTTGCTCTAGCGCTAAATGTGGAAAGACGAATGCTGAAGTCGAGAAATTTTTATGACACGAACCATGTGTATAAACGTGGATGTACTGGGGATATAAGGAGTCAATTTGGAAGAGTGCCAGTTGTAGTGCGCGTACTATGAACACATCTCTCTTAGATATAATCCCGTCAACCGATAAATATATTTTAGGGCATGTTAACATCCAGGGAGGGTAACAAACATCCACTTTACATAATTCAAATCTTGATAATAGTGTTTTATGTTTACGAACAATATCGTGAATTGTGCTTCTGTTTCTTTCGGTAAGCGCGAGGTTTAATGGATGCTTCTCGTGTTGGGTTAAGATGCGATAAATATGTTGGCATGTTTCAACCATTCGTATGAGTGCAAATGGTAGGAGACGAGCTTGAGCAATTACTAAAGAACTCGAGGTAGCCTGCGGAACCCCAAGACACACTCGCCGCCCTCTTGTCAGTAAACGTTGAAGACGTTCCTGAGAAGTTTGCGATAAACCATGGAGAATAGGTGCCGTGTAAGCAATTCTTTTGTTTTATGAGTGCGTTATGAACTTGTAGTAGTGAAGAGACTGATAAACCCCCACCCCCCAACTTGTGCCAGCGAGTCGCCGAAGTACGTTTATTACTGCCTTGGTCTGCTTTTCAATTGCGTGGATTTGTGAAGCCCATGTTAGCTGGCCGTCAAGAATAACTCCAAGAAATTTATGCTCTTTCACAAACATCAGTTTGCCCATTAAGCATAAGTTGGAAATTATTCAGCTGTCGTCTAGTGAAAGGAAGTACGACTGTCTTAAAAAAAAATAAAAGACTCATGCATATTTCTTTTAAAAAAGGTGTCGATACTATCAAGGCCCTCTTGCAGCGTTGTTTGAATGTCTTGTATATGAGATCCAAAGGCCCATATGCAGATGTCATCTGCGTACAGAGAATACTGTAGATCAGACGGGAGGTTTTGTGGCAAGGGTGCCATGACACAATTGAATAAAAACGCATTGAGAACACTGCCCTGCGGAGCGCCCTGCGTGATCCTGTGATAATTAGTCTCTCCTTCGACTGTTTCCATAAATATTTTTCAATTTTTGAAGAAATTTTATACCCATCGCAGTGTTTGACCTTGTAGGCCAAGCTCTAACATATACCAGCAAGGATGTGTATGTCACTTACACTGTCGAATGCTCTTTGAATGTCTAAAAATACTGCTACTGTCACATTTAAGCAACTTCGTTCATTTTCGACGCATGTGGCAATGTCTAATACTGAATCTATTATACACCAATTTTGTCGAAAACCGGTCATGTTCTAGTTGGAAAACAAATTTGTGTGTTCACACCACTATTACAGTCAACGGTCTATCATCTTCTCCATTAGTTTGGAAAAACAGATTGTGAGACCGACGGGTTGGTAGGAGTCAAGACAAAGGGGAGTCTTTCCTGCTTTTAGTACTGGAATTACCCGGGCTAATTTCCATGAATCTGGAAGAGTCTCTCTTATCCAGATATCGTTAAATATCTCCAAAAGATACCTAGGTTCTTAAACATCATATACGTGATACCATCTGGGCCTGCGGTTGTCTTTGTACGGCATGACGAAAGAGCACATTTCAATTCATTTAAACTTAACGTACAGTCAAGTTGAGGATGTTGTGACATAAGGCACGCATGAACATTTTGTTCTGCTAGTGTTGTCAAACTTGTAAACTGTAGGCAAGTAAACGGAATTCCTGGTCCGGATATAACTTGACAGAATTCGTCAGCAACAGATGTTTCCTGAGTGCTTCGACCTACGGCAAGGGCTGGGAAGTGATGGCCCTGGGTAACTGGACCACTAAAAGATTGGACAACTCACCACATTCTGGGAAGTGGAGTAAACGAAGACAATGACGCGCAGTATTCTCGCCACCTTCTCGTGCCTAATTTTTGTAAGCGTCTGTGCGAAGTTGACCGAACTTCCTCTGACATCTTGTAGTCATCCAGCTTTCCACTGCGGCGGCAAGCCCCTTCTGCGCGTCTTCTAATTACTCTTACAAATTCATATTCCCCATAGACTGCAGCGTATTCATTTGGAACAATGACTTGCTTTGTAAAGATCTTGTAAGCCTCACACAATATATTTGCAAAACTTAGAGAGTTCGGATTTTAACCCAATGAGTTACTTAAAGGGTGACAAAAACTTTGCCAATTAGTATATCTTGAGTAGCGCCAGGGCCGCTCACTCCGTATGAGGAGATGTTCTACCAGGATCGGAAAATGATCACTACCGTGCGTTTCTATGTCCGCTGACCATTCAACGCCATGAAGAAGGTCTTGTGAGCTGAGCGTAACATCTATGCAGCTTGAGTAACGAAACCCCCGCAAGAACGTTGGAGAGCTGTTATTTAACAGGATCAGATTAATTTTTTTTCTGCGGCAGACTCTATAATGCTTCCACGGGAATCGCTTTATTCACTGCCCCAGATGACGTTACGTACGTTGAAGTCCCCACAAACCAGCATATGTGAGTTTGCGATACCAAACACATTCACCAAGCTGTCTACTGATATTTTGCTAGAACATTGTAGATAAAGACCGGTCACTGTGACGCTTGTATTTCTAAGAGCTATTTTGCATGCTACTAACTCCGGTATATTTAAATCGCTCGACAGTATTAAATAGGACGGCAGGTCCTTTCTCACGCATAACATCGCTCTGCTACTTCCAGCAATGCGCTATGATTTATATATAGCATAGTTTAAAAGAAGAAAGTAATCTCGTACGCCTGCCTCCTGTATACATAAAACAGGAACGTTATGTTGAGCTAGTAGTTTGCGGAAATCAGCTTACTTATTTCGAAGGCTATTAGCATTCCACTGAAATACGAAAACATTGTTGTAACAATTATTCATTGTAAGCCTGCCGTGGAGCTGTTGGGGGTTGTGGAAGCACCAAAGATTCTATAGAAAGCAGTGCTTTTACCTCTGGTAGGTTGTTTGCTTGTGGAATGGCACTGAGAATTGCACGCAGAGCTATGAATACCATTGGCAGGATCATCTGTCCTACGGGTAAATACGCGTAATCGCCAAACGAAACTGAAGCTCCATGCGTGCTTGAAGCAGCTCGCTGAAGAGTTGACTGAGATGGTCGCTCGGATGACTGGTGTGGTTGAGGCGAATGCTGAGGTAGCCGCTCAGACGATAGATGAGGTTGCGGTGTCAATGGCTGAAGGCGTTGCTGAGAAGGTCGCCGAATTTCGCTCGAAGCGTGGGCAAAATGAGTAGCATCCTCTGAAGGTAGATCATGTCGCTCGCTGACAGAACGTTGTCGACCTGACTGCTTTAGAGCTGCAGAATAGTTCATATGGACCTTTGCTCTTTTTCTTTGTTAGGAGTTGGAGGCGCGCATCTCACAGCATCAAGCTTGGGTGGGGGCGCATTACGAGGAGGCAGCCTTCGATATTTCAACTCATGTCTGCATAACCTTGAGGCAGGTCTGCTCTGAGGGCGCTCGGAGTAGGAAGCCGTATGGTTTCCGCCACAGTTGGCACACTTTGGCTGACACGCAGACTTGCACTCTGAATGGTTATGGTCTTCTGAGCATATCTTGCAGCAGCGTTGACTGCGGCAGTTCTTCGATAAATGTCCAAACCTCTGGCAGTTGTAGCGCCTTAGAGCAGGGCCATGATATACTTCTACGGGGTGACTCGTGAAGCCTAAATGCACTCGTTGCGGCATTGGTTTGTTTTCTCTGAAATTGAGGATGGCGGTTCTCAGAGGGCGTGATTCTACCGCTCCGTCTTCTTGGCGATTGTAGCGTGCCTGACAATGGGCAGATGTCACTCCAGAATCCTTCAGGAAGACAACCAGTTGTTCATCCGTATACTCAACTGGCACATGGCGTATCTTGCCAACATTCTTGGTATAGTTTTTGGTATAGAAACTATAAGAAAGAGATGCCGGAATGAATGGCTTGACTTCCAAACCAGCCACTTAGCTCATCGACAGTAGATGTCTTGCAGATGAGACTGAAGTAACGTTGACAGAGAAACTTCGATCTCTATTCACGCGGAATGACTGCACCTTTTGCTTTGCCGTGGAGACAATTTCCGACTGGAATTCCTTAAAGAATCCGCCTGAGGGAATTCCAGTCACCGTGTTGCTTGATGCGTGGCAACCAGTGGCAGCCAGTCGTGCGTCCTCCATCAATTGCTGCTGGTGTTAAAGCGCCCTTATTGTCTGGTTCATATGGTCCACTGCTCTGATTTGAATTTCCTCTTTTTTCCAGGTACTCTAGTAGTTAGGTAGAATATGTTGCTGGCCGAGTTGGTTCTAGCCTAGGAGAACACATTAGCACGATATGGAAACAATGAGTTAGGAGGAAGGTGTAAGAAGTAATTTCAGAACGAGCTCTGTTCTCTCCTGCTCCCTTCTTCCAAGTTTGTGTTACTAGGTCATGGTAATATGGACTCCCTCGTATTTTAACAAGTCAGAAATACGTTTATCAGGCCGATGCCTTGATTTTTCCCATATATTTTTTTCAGTCTCTGGAAAGTTTGAAAACGGGGGGATGCCAATGAAGATGCTAAAATAAAGCACGTCTATTGAGTACTATACGAGAATACCATCGTTTCTCGAGCCTTGTGCGAACAGGGGTGGATGCTGGTTTTTGAAATGTTGTCTGTGGTCAGTCCCGGGCCGGCGATATAAACGCGCTACCACTCAAAGGTTTTTCATCTTTTGGAGTAATACACTGCATGAATAGACCTTTCCCTGTTATATATAGCATCCTCGTAGCGGGAACTACATAAGTAGAGAAGCGTGTGTCTTTATTAATAATCATTTCCTGCAAGAGCGCTAGCACTAAAATCAAGGGCAAGCAGCCTGTTCTTCAGGGAGCATCATTGCGAGGAGGTTTGCGATGGCTGCATCATTGTGAGTAGAAAGCGCCTTTGCGTTTTGCTTTTGACATGTCAGTTGTGTTTTTAGCGCAGAAAAAAAAATAGGAACACGTCAAAAGGTTAACCTTGTCAGCGGCAAAGTTTTACAGAAACGAGTACAATCTTCACAAGTTATTCCGTTTATCGCAAATGTACCATGAGTGCAAGAACCTAGTCATAAACTAGCCACTGCCTAAAGATCCAGACATTCCTGCTTGTAACATTTCTGTACGTATAATAAAAAAAATAGCTTTACACCTTTCAAGCCTCAGCGTTGCCATTTGGAGCAGATCACTTATCCGTGACCGTTTTGTCACGGGTTTGTCGGCCAACTTGGGTAATAAGTCCACCGGCGGATTTACTTTCAGCAGATCAGCACAATGACATAGCGAACAGATATGCACGCTGTAATTCAGCGCAAGAAATCGCGCGCGGTAACCACCCTCAATAAAACAGGGGCACAGGCGCGTTAAATACTTAGCTCTCTTCTCCGCTATCTTCCTCGGGCGAATGGGGCCACTCAGGAGAATACATGCAGGCTGCGTTGGCTCTTACAACTTTGTCAACTGGTCCTGCGGCCTAGCACCTATAAGATCAGTGAATGGTTGAAAGCGTTGTGCTCCAGCTTACAGGGCGGGCCTTCACCACTTGTTGTGGCGGAGAAAGGGATGCAAGAGAGAGGGTAGTGAGACTGGCAAAGCTATGAACAAAGAATTCAGATATAAGTAGTTTTAGACGCGGGATCATGCACGATAAGTTTGCTAATCCACTTTTTCGCTCATTTTACATGCAGAGTACTCAACGCTTTCTTTTTCATTTGCACAATTAATTCATCGGGCAGGTTGGCAGAAAAAAATGGTACGTGCGACGAAGAAGTGTGCCGAAGTTATGTAATTCGAATTTCCAGATGCACCAGCGGCATCACAGATATTTACATGGTGTATAGTCAATATGCTATAGAGGATATAATCTTGCGAAGTATAGTGCCCAGCTATGTTTACTAGGCGACCCGCTACTGTAGTGTTGTAATGATTGACAATGATCATGTATCGGACGCATAGGGAGGCCAGTTCCGGGGAGCAGATACATGACAGCGATATTTGCAATGCCCTACTCTTCGAGGCGGTACCTGAGGCATTGCGCATAATGATCTACCGCTGCAGCTTTGACACGTCTCCTGACGTCTTGACAACACTGTGGAGAGTCTGTTGCCGTGAAGAGCAGAGCACCGACGACATAGTCTTGCGCTTTACAAGTCTCTCTGCTCAGCATGTAGATAGCACTAGCCACCCAGAGGCACTTGGGTTTGGCGAAGCCACCAGCGACACCACCGGCTTAGTGTAGATAACCAAAGAGAGGCTGAGTCAATGGTTGATGAAAACACGACGATAGCAGTTATGTGCACACCCGTGGAACATTATCTAGTTGTGTACGCACGCGCAACGTCATGTGTCTGTGGCTACCTCGCAGGGACAGGGCGTTTCTGTGCATTCCATCGTTGCTTCTTTTAAATCGAAAGCTTTACTCGTCGAGCCGAGCTTCGCAGTCACCTCGAATTTGACCTTCATTTGATCGTAGCTGCGCCGTAGCCGTGGCAACGCATCACGTGACTCGCCGCGCCGAGCTCCGCCGCCGCCGCATGGGCTATAGCCGCCTCCTGACCTCGTGAATCGTCGCGCGCCTGGCTAAAAAGAGCGCCGCGCTCCCCTAGTCAGTGCGAGCTCGGCCATGGATGTGAGCGTGGCCTCGCCGTCTCCGCTGAGCTTTGCGCGGGACCGGGAGGCTTTGAGTCTTCGTCGGCAAGCGGCATCTGACCACGCCGTGGATATCACCCGGCGAGCTGCTTCACTGGAGAGAGACCGAAGTGCAACAGGCATCGTATCGTCGAGATCAATGTAGCAACCGCGTTGGCGCCCGGTCCGTTTGTGCTTCCACGCTGCGCATGTTCGCAGCGTCTCGTTGCATGTCTAGGACTTGCGCTTTCCCTGTGGCACAATAGGCATCCTACCGCCGAACGAGGCGTGTCTACCCAAGCCTAATCACAGTACTGTCTAGCAACCAACCTAGGCACAGCTGGTATACCTGGCTTAAGGATGATTGTATACCTAAGTATAATAGTTGCAGCTAAATCAAAGGTTAACTAAGTGAAAGCAAGACTTAACCAGGCTAAACCAAGCTTTTGGTTTGCATATCCAGGGTTAGCTGGGCTAAGCCGCAGCCAATTTTATCTATGTTTCTTTGATTAATACTTATTAATGTTATTTTAAAGGGAGTCCTTGCGAGACATTAGCTATGTGTATGCTTGTAGTCTGCAAGGACTCTATGGTGACTGGGCCTAAATTCAACTGTTTGCTTATGTCCATATACTGCATCGGCACGGACCCTGTAAAGCTCTCCACACGTTTCAAATGGTATATCCACATCATCGTTATCATCATTTAATATTCCAAGCAGACTTAAGACAACCGCCAGAAACTAAATGCTTGTAGGCACGTAGGCATCAAAAACATGTAGGCATTAAATACCTTTAATCTCACTGATAGTCCAGTAGAATCAAATAACAGAAAAAATACTTCTTATATTTCCACGTTTCCGGCGAGAAACAAATCGCTGGACAAGTTCTTTCGCAATATTTGAAATTTCGAGCACAAAAAAAAAACAAATAGAACTTAGGCGGTGCACACGTATTCTAAATTTTGACTTATAATTCTAATACATGATACGAGTGAGCTCTATGGTTTAGTTTCGCGCAAAGGGCAGTACAAAGTAACGCCCGTACTCCACTTGGAAAGCTTGCAACACCCATCGCGCAAATAGCCTACGGCACGCATATGCACTATATTAGAGCTGCCCGCCTTGAGCGATACGAGCTCGTCGTTTCGCAATATTTCTATAATGCTTGAAAGAAGCTCATTTCAGTGGAATCGGGGGCCTTCTCGCAGTTTAAAATTTACATTAAGCTTTTCCGACAAAGCGAGTTCGCTGGACTGGCGATGTTATTTATAACACCAGGCCTGCTTCTGCGACAAGATTGAGCGGGTTCAATGATTACCATGTGCCGTAAGCTCCTCTGAATAGAGAAGAAGTCTTTATTTGCAACGAGCATTATGAATTAATTTTCACAGATGGCTAGCAGCTCGACCGTAATGAGTGGGGAAAATACGTGTGAAAGAATGGAAACACAAGCAGGCGCTGGAACAAACTCACACAAAATAGTGCACACGAGAGTGGGGATCAGGAAGTGCTCGGTTCGGATAATCCTCGCTCTACTTGAGTTTCATCTGGGAGGAAATAGGCGAACGAAATGAGATTAAAGCGCTCAGCGTCCCCACCTTCTCCGTTCACTCGTGTAATCTGGGGAAGCAGATCTGATAAGGGAAACAAAGGGTGGGTGCGCCCTAAGCGCACTGGCGCGCTGCCAGAAGGAACGGAATGAGCGGGATGAAAGTTCTTAATGTCAATGAAATGAAATGAATTGAATGATGATTGATTGATTGATGGATTGCTTTCAATGAAAACAGTATATCACAAATCTGGGTAAGAAGCCTAAGCTAGTGGAGGCCCCTACTTCCGTACAATGGCAGCTCTTATCAAAAATGATAAAGGATAAGAGACAACAAAATCCTGCACGATGAAAACTGTACGCATTAAATTATATCCTTGCCAGCAAGAAGTACTTCACCGCAATCACAAAATTTCTAGCGACTTTAATGGCGAGTGGCAATGCATTGCAAATTTTCGCGCCATAAAATTGCAATAACCACTCACCGTAGATATGCGAGTGGCACGCAGCCTCAAATTTAGGTTGAGCGCATATCTAGTGCTAGAGTTTGGTATAACAAACAGGCTTATTGTCGGAGAGTAGTGCTTGCTTATGATGCTATGGATGATACATGACACATTTGACTGAAATACAAGCAGAAATCTTAGTATGCGGAGTTCTTGAAGAAGTGGTCTGCTTCAAATATTTATATTAGAGAACGTCAGAATCCGCAAGGCTCTTTTTTGGAGGCGAATGATCGGTTGCAGGTATGATCTATACGTACAAATCCATGATTCGGGACAATAGGTATTATGGCTGTGATGTATAGAGTACTACATAACTATTAAGATTGAAATTTCAATTTGAATCCTTATCCGAAAACAAGAAGCACCCGGAGGCTAACATTGGGGAAAAATTGTTAATGTGTGCCTTCCAGTTGAGACTATAGTCTAATGTAGCTCCTCGTATATTACCGTGCATATCTGCTCCAGGGTGCTATTATCAATGCAAATTTGTGAGAACTTCGGTTCAATATACTTGTATGCAGAACAAAACACTATATAGTACTTTGTTTTGCTAGTGGTAATGCTAGTTTGTTAGAATTAAACCAGTTTGTCAGACGTGGTAGCTCGTTCGTTTTGGTAAAACAAGGGTCCTCAAAATATAACAGCCGTGTCGTCGGCGTACATAAGTTTTCCCTGTATTTGAAAATTGTGGTAAATCATTGACGCATATAGAAAATAAACAGGCCCACAAACCGACCCTTCTGGTACTCCAGTCAAAACCCGCAGTTGTGGGTATGACAGACTGCTCATACTGACCTAGTGTTTGCAAATCTGATAGCTAACTAGAAAAAAAAACTCCCCGTCCAAGTACTTCGTACAGATGCTTAACCAGCGAATCTGAAACGTACGGCCCCAGTGTTTATTACTGGGTTAACAACTTGGTAAGCTGCCGAATCCTCGGTAAGCCATTGCTGCTTGCACTCGGCTGCGCAAGCCTGTTCTTCTACCCGGGCTACAGCATCGGCATGACGTAGACCACCTCCCTCCCGGCTCTGCTCACGGTGGTGCTGATCGCAAGTTGTCTGCTCCTCAGGAGTAGGTATGACGCGTGGCCGGCCCAGTTCGGAGCTGTAGAGAAACAGCTGCCGGCGCGCTCGGCTGCGATGGAGAGCAACGACGTCTAGCGAAGCCAATCACGCGCCTCTCTTTCTTTTCCTTTTTTCGTGCATGCGCATAGGGCTGCGCCGCAGGAGTTTCCGGCGTACAGGCGACAGACAGGTGGACCAATCGGCTAGCCATACACAGCTTTCGCTGTAAGAAACTCTAAAGATCTTCCAGTGAATCCAAACTATTTGAGCTTCTTCAGCAAAATGCAGTGAACGACACTATCCGATGCTTTTTTTTCAAAGGTCCATAAATAACACAATAGCTATACCACCAGAGCTTAAAGAGTCCTTGAAGGCTTGTGTTAGTTCCCTTACCGTTAGTGGATATGGTGTTGGACTGCTAAGCACGAGGTCGCGGGAGAAACTCCCCGCCATGGCGACCGCATTTCAATGGTGGCGAAATGTGAAAGCACACATGTAGTTAGATTTAGGTGCAGGGTAAGGAATCCCAGGTGGTCCAAATTATTCAGTAATTATCCACTTTGGCGTGCCTCATAATCAGTTAGATCGTAATTCTGGCACTTGAAACGCCAAAATTTCATTTTTTACTTTTTTAGTTCTATTAACGCTGAAGCAGTAGATCGGTGAGCCCTAAAACTACGCTGCGAGTTATGTATATGGTGATATGGTCTGCTAAATATTTATTCAACTGAATAGATATTATTCTTAAACGGTTCTTTGATAGTGTTTACGACTGATATTAGTCCGTAACTTCATCGATAGTTAACGTCCCCACCTTTAAAAACAGGGGTAACCTTGGCGACCTTTAAGCATCAAGATATACTACATTTTGAATAGCATAGTTGAAGAGAGTGGGTAATCTCTGACTAAATGATTGCTGTTTGCTTTAAGCAGCTTCACTGTTATACCACCATAACCAGGACTTATACCGCGATTCAAGCTGGCTATAACACCAGTGACACCTATGTGTTGTATTGCAGAGAGAATAAAATTGCCAGCCACACTCTTGATACCGATGGATCCACTACTCATTGACACCTGCCCAGCAACCAGTGTTGCAGTGTTTACAAAGTAGGTATTAAATTTTTCCACTGCGTTTAGGTCTACAATGCAAGGAGTTGTGTGTTGTTTAGGTGATTTCCCTAAGACGCTACTGACCACGTCCCACATTTTCCCAGTTTTACGCTGTGCCTGTTCTATCAGCGGCGTACTCAAAATGTTTTCTTTCTGTTATTATTCATACCGCTCTGTTCCTAGCCGTTCGGAACTGCTGTAAGTAGATCTCATTATTCCTGTATTTTTTCCATTTTTGGCGCTGCATGTCTTTGACCAGTATGACCTTAAGAATTGTAGGAGTCAACCAAGGTTATATCTGCTGGTCATAACTGCTATGATAAATTGTAGCGCGTTCAGTCATAAGTTCCGTCAGCATTGAAACAAATTTTGTAAATTCGGCATTGGGTGCTTGCGTACACACCTGTAAGACACATTTGCTTGTTTATTACGAAACAATGTATAATTTATACTAGCTTGTCGCTTTCTTGTTTAGGGTTATTATAATCAATCTCAATTTGAAGTAAGGCCTGTATTAGTGAGTTTTCAGATTTAGTAACATTGTGCGCACCATAGAACATGCCGGACTCATAACTACAGAGAAAATAATCTAACACTGTAGCCGTTGCTTTTGCTTAGTAGGCTGGCAAATAAAGTTCTTTAAATTGTGAGAGTTAACTAGGAGTGGGTATTGTAAACTGTATTGTACATGTGTCAATGTATAGATCGCCAGTGATTAACACTGGACCGTCAATCGAACGGCATAAAATTATTTCAATTTATTTAGAAGAAAAGCGGTACACTTAACGATGGATGTCTCTGTAATGCTCGCACATTAGTGCCATTGCCTAGGGTAACGAAGAGCAACTCTGGTACTTGAGGAATAATTGTTGCTTTTACTATAACGTCACAGTGTATACATGAATTGATTAGAAGGACAACTTCGCCGATCGGACGATGAAACCCTACAATTTGTTGAAGATATGCACCCTGGAACTAGAATTTGTTAACCCGTTTTCAACAGAGTCTCTGATAAGGCTGTTATGTCGAACTTGAAATCATGCTATCGATCAATCTGGTAAGAATGCCAGATGTAGATTCGCGTTTTCACGCAAGCTTCGTATATTACATTGAAGCAAGGACAAATAAGTGCGTATGCAGTTTTTGGCGCTGACCTCTTCAACAGAGTGTGCCATTGTGCCCCCCCCCCCCAAAGAGATATGAACAATGAATACTTCACATTTCAGACAACCTGATCGAGGTCCTCCTCAGCAATTAGATGCAGAGACCATGAGCTCTCAGTCTTTCCCATTGATATCTCTCCTCGGGTAACCCAGGTAACTTTAACTTTTGTCACGTTTCTTCTGGAGTGTTTTGCCGAAGAAAGACTTGTTCTGAGGCCATAGATGCTCAATTATGAACACAGCCTCATTAGTATTGCAGCCCAGGGCAGATATGGTGAGCCTCTTTTTTCGCACCTTTTGCAGTATTTCATCTCTCGTCTTTCTGGAGGTGAACTCAACAATAATATTTGGTGTGTGTTTGAAGCGTGTCAATATTGTGAGGGCTGAGCTCTCTGTTTAGCAATGGGGCCATTTCTTAAATAACTTAGGGCAATGACTCATTAGCAGAGGGTGACGCACCTATAATTTTCAGGTTGTTTCTACGACGGTATAGTTTAGGGTCGACAATTTACTCTGTCATTTCTCGAACCTTTTGATTCAGTTTTCTTACGCATTCGATATGCTCACTGTGCTGCTGTTTCGCTGCAGACAGTTCTTGACACTTTCTCCACACTGCTGCTCAATTTTGTGAACGTGCCACTAATAAATTCCATTGACTGTTTCAGTTCCTTGTTTTTATCGTCAATGCCACGTAGTTCTGTGCTTATGTTCCTCGTGAATGTGCCAAGCTGATGTGCCACTTCGATTACGACTTTCTCCAGTTTCCTAACCGTGCCAGGTGGTTTCGCATCAAGCGACTGGCGAAACCAGCGAGAGAATTGATCGAGTTACTTTCCATGTTGAATTAGCAACAGTGAACAATGCGCTGGACTAGCAGCAAATATCACTTGACGCTGAATAGCACAACACTAAGAAAACACTAAAACCAAACAGCAGGCTGAACTCGTAGTAAACAAGGGGCGCTTCAGCAAACGGTAAGCACTTTAGATACAGAGCGATCCAGTTGCCTATGACCCTGTAATTACCAGTGCATCACAGCTTACGAAGCAAAGCACGAATACGACGCTTAGTTTCTTCCTGAGGCGTCCGTTAAAGGGTTCGCTGTTATGCCACCATAGTCGGCCCGCCGTGCCCGAGAGGGTTGCCTATCAGCCCTGCAAGCCGGCCGGGTTTTGACGCTGGACGCAAGAGGCTGACCCGTGGGAGAGAAGACTGTCGATTTTCCGGCAGGACACACATACACTGAAGAGTGGCACAACAAAGTGGGCGGGAGAAGATCTAGATATATAAGGCAAGGTGCCTCTGATGGACGGGTTACACGCTTAGCGGAGCCGCGGCCGCTATCATTTAATCTGGAAGGCAAGGAGATGGAACCACCGTCCCTCTCCACAGCCGCAGCTTGAAGCATCCGCGTATCGAACCATAGCGGATCCCAGCAACGACTCAAACCGGGCGCTTCGGCGTCTGAGAAATAGGCATCATCCGTCCCGGGCGAGAAAAGAATTTTGCTCTAGAGCCCATACACAGGGTCCGAATTCGACCACCTCTCAGACACACCCCCTTTTACTGGAGCCTTGCGCTCGCGGCTATGCCATCTGTCTCCTTGTAGCCATCCCAAAAGCGACGTCCTCAAAATAGGTCAGAAAACAAATGCCATGGCAATAAACCGGTGACATAGTCTGTTTCTGTTTTTCTTAAAGCACTTTACACTGAATGCTCCTTTCTTCCTAATAATTTACTCTTATTTCATCTTTTTTTTTTGACAAGCCAGGAAGCAGGATTCTCCATTAGGCTGCGAGGCCTGCACATGCCTGGTGACGGCTACCTGTTAACGCTTTAGGGGCTGCCAATTATTTTCCAGTTGCTTGTCCTCGTAGGAAGCAAGGGATTCGCGAAGTTTCGCAACTCGGTGCGCGCCAATTTATACATTTCCGTGTTAGAGCAGATTTGCAGAGTTTCGCCTGAATAATGTTGTCATTGATTTGGTCTTCGTATTTGGTTTCCGTTCAAGTATGCACAATTGCATGCAAAGTGCAACAAACTGTAGGACAACGTTGCTGTATCACACCAACAGCATGACATTACTCGCCAAGGCTATTAAGACCCGTATACATCGCTGAGTCAACAAAAGAATGGCAGCATGCACAGAACTGAGAACGCTGCTATTAGAAGAATTTATCCGGTTTGCCTATCCCCGTGATTACGTGGAGTTGCAGCACTGCTGCACGTATTATGCCGCTACATTGAGCTAATTGCGAAGCGCACTAGTTTACATTCGCTATGCTTCGCTGCCCCGTTCGATCATTCGTTCCCGCCAAAGAGCACAGAGTAAGTTTGTGGGGGCAGGAAGGTTTATGGTTTGCGTCTCCATTCTAATAACACGATGAGAATCGTTGCTACATGAAAAGTGCATTCGGCGTGGGCATAACTGACATCAGTGTGAGAAATCTCGACATCATCGAATGGCCATTTTTTGTGCCACTGAATGTGAAGAGCTCGTAGCATCGGTGAGAACAGGTCAAAATGGTTCTAGTCTTTCTGAAGGGACACGTGATGAATCCTTCTAAACGATCTCGACGGAGTTACGTGCTGTCCTGCCGTTTTATGCTGTCGCTGTTCATTTAGAAAGAGGCTTACACGTCCTTTTGAAACCGGTAATAATTTTCTGTATGCGGGATAATGTTTTGCACCGAGTTGTAGAAATTCACGCCGAGTAATTCTGCTAATAAAAGAAATTAAACTTTGAACAGATTTGAAGCAGAATAAATTCATGCGGATCTAGAGCATGATTCACGACTGTTTTTCTTCACACGAATCATAGAATAATAACAAAAATTATACGTAGACGGATGTCAATCTGAGCATGTCGTAGATTATACTGGGCGAAACTGTATAATCGAGGTATCACACCTGTCGGGACCTCTGTGCTGGCTAGTGATGCTATTGACGCGAAACGTATTCCCGTTTCAAAAAATGAGACAACGTACTCGAGTTACTTCCATCAATAAGGTTGAACGCACGCACACACGCACTGCGTATAGAATAAAGTTGCGCCAAGGTCCATCTAAATAGCTCAGGAAGCTTGGAACGAAAAGCGTGCCAAAACCCATCGTCAAAGATATCAGTTAGCGGTGCACGATTGAAGCGCGAGAATGTGAGGGGAAGGGGGGGGGGGGTAAGCACTGAAACTAGAAAACCTATACAAAAAAAGAACAATCAAAAGTTTTTAATCCGAATGCTGATGTACGAGTAAATATTCCGTTTCAAGTATTTTTGCTGTGCTAAAGCAACAAATGTTGATTTTTTTTCTATTTCTCAATTAATTAGTTTGTTCTTGGTGACCCCTACCAACGATTCAATCTGGCACAGGACTTGCCAAGGCTCTGAAAACTAGCTGCTATGTCGTGCGGAATGGCGTTGCACCGTTGAACGCGGTAGTTTCATCCAAGTTGTTTTATTTCCTTGCGTTTTGTTCATAGCATTGCATGTGCTGCAGTTCCAATTTTGCGTGACCTAGCGCACTGCATTAATTGGCGAAACGTGTGAGTGCAGGTTTTTTGTTATCGTGCAAGTTCACGCTGCGGTATCCTAGGCACTTGTCTCGTCGTGACGATAAATGCCGAACGTTCCGCTAAGAAGCGTCGCGTTATGTTCGTTTACTCTCCTTAAACAGGCTCTGAGTGTCCGACGGCCAGCAGAATTACTAGGCCGAATGTTTCCTAAATGCTGTTTCTCTCTCTCCTAAAGGATAATGCGGAGCAATGTTGTCTTTTCTGATAACTGTTGCATATGAATAGATGGTGTCGCAAGGAATTACGAATGATTCTGCGAAAAGTATCGGCATATGTTGCTATACATTGCGAAGGTATGCTGGCCATAGTACTTTTCATGCATTCAAACATGTTTTATTTGGTCAATTATATTGGTTTGGTTGCAATATTCTAGACAAATAAAAGCGAAGTTGCGTTTGAAACCTCCGTGGCAGTGTCATTTATCCTATTCGCTCACTTTCCTAAGGAAGCTACTGGAACAATTGCCGTCAACAAGAGCATAATTATGTTCACATTAAGACACATGTCACTCTATAGTTAAAGACACGCTGACGTTTCAGCCGAGGCGAGTCGCAAGCTCTCCTCAGGCTAAAAGAAATAACTTTAGCGTAGTTGTCAAAATGCCGGACAGTAAAAAAATTCGAAGATTCGCGCCAAGCAGCATAAAATTGTGCCCTCACTGCCATTTCTGGTTGTGACGTCACTTTCTAGTTTTTTTAATTTTTTACTTGCTGTTAATTGTCCCCACGATACGTAGGTGGCGACGGTTGCAACGACCCGCCATTTTCTTGACAAGTGGGCTTCTATGGAATCTTTGCTACCAGTTTATATGTACCTTGGTTGCGCTGCGTATAATTTGCTTTCGTATTACACGAGCCATCTCTATGCCTCGAAGAGAACCAGTGTAGCGTAGCTCCCTGCGTAGCAGTACTCCGGCTACAGGAACTGGAAACGATGCCTTTGGTGCGATTGAGATGAGCGCGGGAGCGAAGCTTTTGTTATGCATTCGTCTCTCTGCTACGATACGGAGGCGCTGAAGAGCACTTCGTTAACCCGCGCTGAGCAACGTCGTCAAAACCGGTGCCGCCACCTTCGCCAAATGCACCTCTCCCTGCATTCGAGAGAACAATAACTGGGTCCGCATTTCGGCACCCCTCTTAGAGCCGCGTTCCAGCAAAGCACTGCTCGTTTACCAAATGCCCGGTCCGTTTCCTTTTTAGCTCTTTCCCTCCTTTTTTTTTTCATCATACCTTTTCCTCTGAGCACCATGCTTCGAAAGCAACCGCCTTCTGCCGGCTCACGTAGACAGTTCCCATTTGTGCAAATAGGCAGAAGTGGGGATGTAGCTGGAAGGGCTCAGAGGGAAAACGGCAGGAAAGAAGCGCAGAAATTGGGGATGGCGCACGGAAAGGGTTGCGGGGTAAGGAGAGGGAGAAGGAGCCTGGGTAGTGTGGTGAGTCGCACCACCGTAATTCAGCGCCCGCAGTCACGTCTACATTGCAACTCCGCCATGCAAACTCGCGTGACCATCGGAACGCGCGCCGAAGTGAAGCCCGCCTAACGTCAATGTGTGCGAGCAGTCTCTGCTCGAAAGAGAGAGAGAGAAAGCGACGTTCTGGAATAGGTGCGAGAGAGAGAGGTGCGCACGTCCATCGAGACGATCACATGGCGAGATTGAACTGAATGTGAAGAACAGAAACACAGACGGAATATATTTACTTCTATAAACCGAAATAAAAGATACACGTTTTATACGCTGGTTCTTTACAATATATGACGTCTATAATAACAGCTTGGCACGTAGCATACTATACCAGTAAGTACCGTATAAGACAAGCAAAAAGAACATTGATTTAATTTTTTAAAGTCTGGACAAGAAACTTATGGTAACTGCTACATAGAACAAGGTGTGTGTAAGTTGTGGCGTTACTAATTCGGTGAGTAAGGTGACCGTGGCACCACAATGAAGTACAAAGACGCCTCTTCATTAGGCGCTCCCGGTGTACCTTGCGGGTGGCGTACGAAGAATCCCAGGGAGTCAAAGTTATTCCGTATTCTCTTACTATGGTGTAAACTAGAAGAAAGGGGGTTAACCGAGGGGCCCGATTTTAATTAGTCACATCATAAGAAGCAAAAAACACTGACAATAAGGACAACATAGGGGAAATTACTTGTGCTTAGTAAAGAAACGATAAGTTAATGCAAATGAAAGTGGATAAAAAAAAACAACTTGCCGCAGGTGGCGAACGATCCCACAACGTTCGCTTGGTGTCAGTGTTTCTTGGCTTATGATCTTGGCTGATTATGGCTTCTTATGACTTGGACGTGCGCAACCACCCACATACGCAGCGCGCGAGGTCGTGAGTACGTAGCCAAGAGCGCGCCCACGAAACGGCAATAGTTAGCCGGACGCGAAAGTTGAGGAGGGGATTGATTACTTGCATGAGCAGGAACCAGTAGTGTGCTACTCAGCGCCGCGATATGCCACCTTCTGAAACTGTGTAGCCAATATTAGCCACCACGAAGTCAAACCACAAGCCGAAGTCATATCTTCGGCAAGAGCGATATTGAAAAGGCCTATCGAAAAACGCGCTCTCGCGGACAGCGAGAACACGCGAGAACGTCCCGCTAGGCCCGCTGAGCCCGAAGCGGACGCTACGCAGCTTTTGAAAAGCTGCGGGCGCACCCGAGATACCGTGCGTGCTCATGCGTACTGCGCATGCGCAGTGACGCCTCCGCGGGTTCGCTGCGTACGCAGAGCTCCTACGGACGTCGAGCTAAAGCTGTCTATTATTTCTTTGCGTGGCGCGTCGTCTTGGCTATGTTGGCAGTGCTTCCAGTCTGATCGGGGGCATTTCGCCTGTAGATTAGAGGGCCCTGTTTGGGTCAGCGCTGGTGAGGCGCGGTGGGCCGGCATCTGAGGCGGTTTACTGCAGCGTTACGTTAACTGCGCCCCTCTTATCCTCAGGTATACCTTTACGGGAACAGTACGAAGCTTTAGCGTGCCATCATCAACCTCATTCGTGTAAGCACCACACGCAGCCAAGATTCCAGAAAAAATAATGTGCCCCTTACACGAATATATACGGTACAAAACAAAAAGAGTGAATGCGACAATTGGAGAAAGTGTCGGTGCATATAGGCGCATCTTGCACTAAGCGATGGCATTGAGTTGTTAGCGAGTGAAAAGCGCTACCCAAAAAGAAACAATAAAGAAGTGTTAAACAATGTACACTTGTCCAATGCATGCACAACGAGGAATAAAGAGTACACATGTTATATATTAAAAATTTACCATATAATACACCCAAAGAATTATTACATTTCTGGGAATAGATAAATTGGATTTGGGTGCTAGTTATAAAGGAGACATATGTTTGTGTATTACGTGAAATTTGTGTGAGTGTTGCAGACGTGTAAAATCCTGGCGAGAAGATTATTTGAGACAACAGAAGCAGCTACATAAAAATATCTATACACTAGTTTTTTCTTGTGAAATTCTGACTATGCCATTATGCGATATTTCTGCGGAATGAATGTAACAATTTACGGTATTGAATAAAGAGACTCGGATAAAAGCATTGGTGCATCTGCAGTCAAGGTGTTCCAGATTATTTGAAGACTGCAAGCGAGACTGCTGTTCATGGCTGACCTACCTGGAGACCCAACATCCCCGTAGATAGCCAAATTTCTTCTCAACGTTGTGTACAGATCCCGGCAGGTACTTCTCAAAACTACAGCGTCATATTCCAGCTGAGGTCAGTACAGAAATGTGTACCGCTTAACCGCTTAAGAAACACTCACACACACGCACATACACACCCACACACATATATGTGTATATATATATATATATATATATATATATATATATATATATATATATATATATATATATATATATATATATATATATATATATACATCAGCTTGCCTCACAAAATACTACAGTCTTCAATACTTGAATTATACAAATCAGCTGCCATTACGGCCATCTGTGCCTTCCTTCTCCTCTTCTCCATCTTTGACGTCTCAGATATCTGTGCATTCAGAATTACTGCATCCTCCCGAGATGCTATTATAATTTCTAATGGGATGATATTGAAGAATATTAGCAATCGTCTCCTCTGCAATTTTTCCTATTGATCCTTGATAATGCAACGACCTTTAGAATTCATGGTTCCTTGCTGTTTTCAATACTGAGTAAGGTCCTATAGAGGGGCACTTTGAATAGAAGCCCTCTCGGACCAGCACTTTGTCTCCTGTTCAATATCGGGCGTCATGAACTAGGGAAGTTTGTCGAATTTCTTTTAGATTCTTTTACTATACTTTTCTTTCTGGTACAAATCCAGTGGCTTTGCGCAAAGTGTTATTTTTTCAACAATATCGAGTTCGCTGTCGACAGTTAATCAACAGGGTTTCTCGAAAGCGGCGAAGTAAAGGCTACATCCCGATGCTGCAGTGTGAGATTGGTTATGGTGACGAACGCCTGCTTCCAGAGCGCCCTTTCACCCTCGTTTGAATTTGGGATCTATGTCTTCAAGTTCAGAATTGTCCTTTCTGCAAGAGAATTCGCTTCTGGTTGAAAGGGTACTAAAAAACTCAGCTCTACGCTTCTTGCTTCAGCCCAACGGCAAACTTTTTGGTTTGGAATACCGGTCCATTTTCTGCAACGATGACATTAACATTGGAGAAGGTATCCCTTTTTAGAAAAGAAGTTTCACAGTTCGCCTCTTCCATGCCAGCTTTAGCAGCAACGAACCACGCACACTCGTCTATTGTAACTAGGAATGCTTGCGTCTTTTTCACCCCCTCACCCTTCCTTTTGAATTTAGCAAAATCAAAATGTACTATCCGAAGGGTGCATTCGAATATACCGGTGTGACCACGCGGCCTGAACTTGGCTTTGCACTGTTGGCAGTTGTTAAATGTCTTTGTGTATTTAGTGGCCTTTGTCTTCATGCCTAAACAAGAAAATATTTGCGGTGGCTTTCTGTAGGTTTTCGTAAATCTATCATGATCTCCAGACTTGATCCTGTCATGATAGAGTCGCAGTATGGTGGGTATCGCTGTTTCGCGTACTTCTAATTTTTTTTTCTATGTTCATGCCTTGCGTTCCTTCTCACAGTTTACTTATATCAACTTCTCCATGGGTAACTTCTCTTGGTGCATGAAGTCAAGACAGAGTATCTGCGTCCTGGTGCTTTTATCCAGGGCGCTGCGCTGCCTCGAAAGGGTACTCTTGAATTTCATTTGCTCACCTTGTTATTCTAGATTTTGTCTGTGTAAGTTGCAGGGGTGAGTAAGTGCTTAATTATCTGTAAACAATTTGAAGCTTCTACTTTTCAGATAGCTTCTAAAATACTTGAGGTCCGTAACTACAGCCAGTGCTTCCTTTTCTGTCGTAGCATGGTTTACGTGGGCCTTGGAAAATGTAAGAAAATCATCCTGTCACTTGTACATGTTCCGCAACAGGCTTGTTTACATGTCATTGATAAAACATGGCTCCTGTACCATAATGAGAGGCGTCAGTGTACAGTCCATATGACAGGTTAATGCCTGGCAGCGTCAGGGCAGATTCTGAAGAAGTAACTTCAACAAGTTCTGCATAACACTGCTCACAGTCATAAGACAACACAAATGGAGCCTCGATTGCGTAAGGGCAGTGAGACAGTTTGTCTCTCTTGCATAATCCTTTATGAAGGCCCAGAAATGTTCAGCAAGGCCTTGAACACTCGAAGAAAGTGTAGATAGAATAGCACGGAAAGACTCTTGATATACTCAGCGTTTTCTTCTTTGGTACTGTTTGTCTTCCCTTTAAATATTTTGTAGAGAAAAGCAACCTTTTGGCAGAAGAAATCACTCTTTCGGACGTTGATCCTGCTAATGATCCTGGATGTACCCTGCTAATGAACATAGAATAATTAGTAGATGACTAATGCGGTCGTCTCATGGTATTGCATAGACAAGTATGTCGTCGACATGGGTGCTACAAAATTTGCCTATAAATTCTTTGTGCACAGTGTTCATCATTTTCTGGAATAATGCGTCTGAGCTTTTACACACAAATTGAAGCGGATTATATTCGTAGATGTCGAAGGGTGCAATAAACGTTGTGAAATTTTTGATTTCCTCTTTCAGGGGTACTAGCCTATACCCTGTACCTAGATCTATCCTGGAAAATCACTGACACCTAACGATATCCTCAATTATTTCATCAATTTGTGGTATCGGGAAATGGAAAAAGCCTGTTTGTCGGTTTATAAGCTGGTAATCTGTGTACAAATGCTAGGATAAGTCTTCTTTTGGCAGTATGGTAAAAATACCAGAACTCAACATTCCTTGTAGCTCTTGCTTAAGCCCTACTTTCTTTTTATCGCCTAGCCCATAAGCTTTCTTCCTCGCAACATTTTTGTTTCGAAGTTCAAAAGCCACTTCGATCGCAGTCATTCCCGCCCCCCAGTTCAAGAAATTTCAACGAAACGTCGTCAGAATTTGTGATTGTGCTAATTTGTAATTGAATGAGGTTGTAATTGTCGTTTCAAAGAATGTTCATCTTGAATAGTTTCATGCCGGGCCGGTATAAAAGAAAATTGAACACCACTCCTGACCTGACCAGGCTCCTCACAGTGAGCTCTAGATCTCTGATTTTCACTTTTGCACTCTTCCATTTTGCTAGCTCTCCGCAGTTTTCATGGCAACCTTGAACTTTGACAGCTCTTCCGGCAAAGATCTTGTTTTTGAGAATTCTTTTCTCATAAATCACACTGACCGAGGCGCCTGTGTAGATGACCGCGAGCATCTCAATATTATTCACAATTGCTGGGACAAACAAAATATATGATATCATAAGGACTATTGTGTGTTGCGTCTCAGATGTCCTGACGTTCGCAGATTTTCTGGGCATGTCCACCGCGGATTCCACTTGACTAGAGATGTGAGAACTCACGTTGACAGAGTAATCATCTTTTCTGTTCTGGGTCAATTGATTTTGCGGTTTCTGTTGCACCTCGCGTACTGACGGATGTTCAGGCCAGCACTCGAACTACACATATTTTAAGCAGTAAAGCAGCTTCTCGGAAATGGGCAGTGCTTTAACCTGGACTTGTCTTTGGCAGCCTCTTATCATGCCGTGTATTACTAGCAACACGACATATGAATCTGGAAGCGTGGTATCCGCCAGTCGCAGTAGACGTCTCTTTGTAAGGTAATAGTAATAAAAATTGCTTCTGCCTCTCTCTGCTTGTAAAAGTCTCTCTGCTTGTAAAAAACTGCTTTGTCCCTGCTTTAAAAACTGCTTTGCCTGAATAAAACTTTTTTCCACATTTCTCATAATTCTCTCATATTTTCTGTGATATGCCTATCACACCGCTTTTAGCTTTGCCACGTAGTTCATGATAAGTATCCGATCCGAGTCAGTTAACAACTTGTGCTCAGAAGCGCACTGGTAACAATCTAGCCAGGAAGCGGCACCAGCCGTGCTTCACCGCCTCTAGGCATCGTGTGCCGGTGGCAAGTATAGTCAAAATTGCATGCTGTTGCTGCATGTGCTGCATTTCCGCTTGCCTTATTTGTGCTATCGCATTTAATAAGCCTTCCAGATGGGGCAATCCGTTGTGGTATGTATCACTTTGAGCGCCACACTTATCCGCGATTTGTTTCCTCATGGATTCAAGTTCTAATGGTTCCATGTCGATTTTCAAGGTACCTCTTTCAGTGACGCCGCCGATCGGTGCCTTGGCTTTGCTGGTGACTGTTTGTATAAAGGTTACGCACGCGGTAAACATCTTCAATGCTTTTGTTATACTCCTCCATGTCTTCCCTCGGCTTCACCTTTGTCGGCTTTGTGATCTCTCCATCCAGGGTCACCGCAAAATCTATATATATATATATATATATATATATATATATATATATATATATATATATATATATATATATATATCGTCCTTATTAGTTTTCTTTCAAATAATTATATACCAAAGTATAGGATCGGCTTAGATTGGAGGCTTTTAACAAGCGCGACAGCTTTTAATTGAAATTCACAAATATAGTGCATAGCCAGCACCATCTAGAAAAGTCAGTATCGCAGGCCCTACTAGCTAAGCCAGTAGCCAACTGATCTACACCAGCAACGTCGCTATTTGTACCCTTGTAACGTGTGTCTTATCGGCGTGCGGGGTGTTCTTTTCATAATGGCACAGAACAAGCGATGCCATTAGGGTGCCACTTTCAGACAAAAAGTTCTGCTAGCCGTGGAGGCGTCATCCAACGTTCAAGGCTGGTGGGACTTCGGCGTCGATGGGAAGAATGTCCGACGTTGCAGCGGGCAACGCGAGGTGCTTTTCGCCTGCGCCGCAACGACGATGGCATTTGCCGGATCACAAAAAGGCCGTCACTAGGAAGTGTAGACTGTTTTGGGTGACTTCGTTAGGACGCAGAGAGCACCTGCCCTTCCAGTAACGACAGAAGCGATCCAAGCGAAGGCAAGCGAACTTACAATGGAGCGAGGCCTGATGCTACGGGATTTCAAAGCCAGCCGGGGCTGGCTTCAGAAATTCATGAAGCGCTTCGGCTTCAGCCTCCGACGTCGCGCTTCAATCACACAAAAGCTGCCAAGTGATTTTGAAGAAAAGCTGGTAGCTTTTCAGCGCTAGGTGCTGCAAGAAAGAGAAGTGAGAGGCTACCGCCTAGGCCAAATCGGCAACGCAGAGCAAACGGCTGCATATTTGATATGTAAGTTGCGTATACCGTAAATGAATGAATACGTGATGTTTACTGGCGCAAGGGCCAGGTACGGCCAAAGAGGGCCATGGCAGTGTTAATGGGTTGGCAGTTGAAGTATAATATCTGTGAAGTTGGTGTAATCTGGCGGTAAACGCGGCTTAAAAATAGTCGCTTCAAAGTGCCTAAAATCTCTTTGTAATAAGACTATGGCGATGACAAAGGAGGGCAACTATGAGCATTAAGATGCATTGGGAGATAATGATACGATATATAAAATAAGTCTGATGCTAAAATTTGCTAGAGCACTACTGCCTTATTAGATCCCTCAAAGCACAAGAGCCTGGAGCCATGTGCTATACAAAACATTATCCCAGCAGCATCCTCTGGGAAGAGGATGCGCTGTGAATTTAATGGGCTTATAACATGAAGGACAACATCAAGAAATCTAGGACTGCTTTGGTATTAAAAAGCGTTTATTTGCCAAGAAACATAGCCTGGTGAAGAGGGATATAATACCGGTATGCCAGAGGAGAATGTTTCTTTCTCTCAGCTTCGGCTTCCCGACATTCCGAGAAGACGTGGAGGACGGTCAGCCTCTCACCACATCTATCACAGCGTGGAGGTTCATTTTCACTAAGTAGCAAATTATGGGTTCCAAATGTGTGTCCTATTCTGAGACGAAAGAATAGGACATCTGTTCGCCATGATTTTGTTGCGGAGGGCCAAAAACCTAACTGCGGCTTTATCACGTGCAATATATTATTTATTTCTGCATGCCACATGCGTTGCCAGTGGTTTCACAGTTCCTTTCGTAAGCAAGGCTTCAGATCTGTGACAGGGACCGCAGTGGTAGGATTAACAGCTTGTGATGCAATTGACGTGGCCATCTCGTCTGCCAGACCGTCACCTTCGATTCCCCTATGGCCAGGTACCCAGCATATGATGATGTGCTGTTTTGATATAAAAGTTTACACAGGTCGGAATATAGCTCAATATGTACGGGGCCCTTATGCTTACAGAGTCACATCGAGGCCTTCAGGACATTTAGGGAGTCAGTATATATAACTGCTCTTTGGAGTTCTTATTTCATTATACGCTTCACAGCCGACAATAGTGCGTAGGCCTCGGCCATAAGGATTCTTGTTTCTGGATGCAGTACATCGGATTCCGAGAAGAATGGACCGACGGCAGCATAGGACTCTCCGGCATGTGACTTGGAACCATCTGTGCAGAACTCTGTGCATGAGTGCTTGCGCTGAAGTTCTAGGAAATGCGTTCATATTTCGACCTCTGGTGCGCGCTTTGTGGCTTCTATAAAGGGCATGTCACCTACTATTACCTGCCACTGCCAAGGAGGTAACAGCTGGGTTGGATGCATTCAGCGATGCTCGAAGATTGAGACATGCATTTCATCACTAAGCTCCCTCACCTGCAGCGAGAAAGGTTGTTTTACAGGACGATTGCGAAAAAGTGTAGCACAGGTCATATCGGTAACGGTATTAAAACCTGGATGTTCATGATTAGATTGTGTTCTGAGAGAATATGTAAGGCTGATGTATGTTCTCTGCAAGTGGAGTGACAACTCATTTGATTCTTCGTGCAAGCTTTTAATCGGGCTTGTCCTGAAAGCGCCAGTGGCTGACGGGATACCTATATAGTGGACAGGGTCAAGCATCTATAGCGCGCTCGGAGTGGCAGAGTTATATACGACGTGCCAAAGTCCAATCACGATTGAATTAGGCTATTATAAAGATTCATCAAAACATTGCCTGTCAATACCCCATGATGTGTGGGATAGAAGATTCAGTAAGTTCATTGTCTTTAGATATTTTTTTATTACATTTAATGTGTGGAATGAAAGTAAGCCAGCAGTCATGTATAATACCTAGAAATTCATGCTCTCTATTGACATGTATTTGTTGCCCACACAGTTATACAGAAGGATCTGGAACCAGGGCTCTCTTTCTTGTACAGAGAACACAAGAACGGTTGTGGGGGTCGATTGTGAATCCATTTTTGTCTGCCCTCTTGGATACCTTGTTTGAGCCCTTCTGTACCTATCTCTCACACACTATGAAGTTGCGTGATTTGAAACCTATTCGTATGTCGTCTACTTAGACGGAATAAAAAATAGCTGGTGGTAAAGATGTACGAAGGGTGTTTATATTAACGACAAAGAAGGCACAAATGAGTACGCCACCCACAGGTACCCTAGTTTCCTGTACGAATGTATGCGACAGTGCATTACCTATTCTCACCAGAAATGTACGGTTGAGTCAGTAGCTTTCTATAACGTTTAACATATTGCCGCGGATGTCCAGCGCCGACAGGTCACGCAGGATTCCGTACCGCCAGGTTGTGTCGTACGCCTTTCCCATATCAAGAAACACGGATAAGAAGGATTGTTTATGGACAAAGGCATCACGAATGTTTGCTTCGATGCGCACGAGATGGTCGGTTGTAGGCCGCCCTTCCCTCGAACACACATTGAAATGGGACAAACGTTTTGCTATACTCAAGGAAATATACGAGGTGGCGTTTGATCATTTTCTCAAAGAGCTTACCAAGGCAGCTCGCAAGTGCTATAGGACGGTAGCTGGTCAGCGATGATGTATCTTTACCGTGCTTTAAAAGAGGGATCACACTACCCTTTTGCCGTTTAGATAGGAGATAGCCGGCTGCCCATATAGCATTGAAAAGTGCGAGTAACGTCGTTTGTGTATCGCTGTGGAGATGTTTAAGCGTGTCGTACATGATCCTGTCATGTCCAGGTGTAGAGTTCTGAGATGCAGCCAAGGCAGCTGTCAACTCGGCATGTTAAAAGGCAGGTTAGAGGATTCGTTGTGTCTGCATTAGCTGTTGATGACTTCGCGTTCTATTTGCTTGTCCGTCAGGAATACTTTGGAATAATGATTAGAGCTAAAAATGCGCTAAAAATGCTCCCCAAGTGCGTCAGCTTGATCGTCCAAGCTATTCCCTTCATCGTATACTATGGTCAACGCATGAATTTCTTGCCCCTTTAGCCTTCTAAGCCCATCCCATACTTTAGCCTCTTGGGAATAGTTATAGCTTAAAGTTATAGTTTAAAGAAACCTCTGCCAGCTTGCCCTCTTTGCCTGTCATCGCGTTCTTATTCCCTGGGATTTCACCTGTTCAAATTCTACTAAATTTTAGGCCGTAGGCATTCGCGTAGCTTGATCCAAGCTTTATTTTGTCTCCTCCATGCCTCTCTACAATTGTCATTCCACCAGGGGACCCGTCTTTCCAATGAAGTGCCACTTGCTTGAGGGATGAACTTTTCTGCTGAGTCACTGATGAAAGCGGTAAAACATGATACGACATAGTCTATGATAAAATTACTTATAAAATCTGTTGATATGTCGGCGGATTTCTTAAAGCATTTCCAATTAGCCTCGGCTAGTTTCCAGCAAGGGAAAGGCAGAGGGGAGTCATGTTGCATTAATAGGTTCAGAGTTGAAGGGAAGTGATCAATACCGAATGGATTTTTAATTACAGACCATTCTAAATCAGGGAAGATAGAAGCAGAGCCCATAGACAGGTCTATTGACGAGTATGAATTCTGATGTGAATTATAACACGTCGGTTCCTTTTTATTGAATAGGCACGCACTGGAGGTCAAAAGGATATTTTAAGAGTCAAAGTCTCGCGTCGCATCATGAGTCTCCCCACATGAGCGTTAAAATCTCCCACGAGTATGTAAGGTTGGGGAAGCTGATCAATGACGTTATAAAAATCTGGTTATTCGAGATGCTGGCTCCGCGGTGTATAAATGGAACACACAGTTATTAAGTTTTCAAAATGAATGGCCCGAACAGACAGTGCTTCAAGGGTGCGTGTTAAGGGCGACGGGTCGGCAAGCGGCATATTTCAGGGCTACCATTGCTAGACGGTCAGAGGCGGTAGCATCGTTGCGGTCATTCCGGAAGCTAGAGTAATTACGATGGAAATTAGTGTTAGCATGTTTCAGATGTGTCTCTTGAACACACAGCAACTTTGGATTGGATTTGTGTAGTAGTTTTGTAATATCGTCGAGGTTATGAAGAAGTCCTCTGACATTCCACTGTAGTATCTGTGCCTATTTTGTGATAAATTTGTTGTGTGATGTGCATTTAAGAGACGAGGATTAGCTCACGCACCCTTTCCAGCTGCCGTGATTCGAGCTTTCTGTTTTTTGGAGAGATTGAGAGAGCCCTGCCGCTCCTTAGGTGCTGGAGGCACCATCTGACTCGTAGTTGTGTCCATCGCCTCCTGTGAGGCGCTGGACATGCGCTCTTGCGAGTGCAGCGGTTGATGTGAAGGCTTCGACACGTCGGACGAGACCTTTCAGGCCGCCGGCTCGGAGATCGATGGTCCTTTCTTTTTGGGGTGGTGGAACAGCGATATCTGTAGCCGCTGGGGCGCAGATGGCGTCACCGCCGGCTCATCGCGTGTGGGCCTGACAGTCCCGCAAGCCGCTGTGTCGCTGCCCCCTGATGGTTCATATCGGCAAAAGTGTTTTTGGGCAGCTAGGATACCCGCCTGCGTGCCTCCTTGAAAGTTATGTTTTCCTTTACTTTTACAGTCAGAGATGGGCACGACCGTGAGTACGTGGCGTGCTCCCCATCACAGTTTACACAGTGGAGAATGTTCTCGCAAGATTCAGAGGTGTGTGCATGGGCACTGAATTTGGCACAGGTTTGATGGCCTCGGCAGCTCTGTGAACTGTGACTGAAACGTTGGCATTTAAAACATCTGAGGGGATCGGGTGCGTATGGCCTAACACGGAGCTTGATGTAGCCGGCCTCGATTGACTGGGGCGGGACACTTGAACCAAAGGTGAGTATTAGGTGGTTGGCCTCGATTTCTTTGCCATCCCACCTCATCTTCATTCTTTTGACATTGACAACTCTCTGCTTCCTGAAGCCCTCCAAGAGCTCCGCCTCTGTCAGCGGGAGCAAATCATCGTTCGAGACAACTCCACGTGCGGTGTTCATAGTACGGTGTAGGGTTGCTGTTGCCTGGGTCTCCCAAAATGACACTAGTATCGACAGTTTCTCATACTACTTCAGATCGTTGAGCTCCAAGAGGAGATCACCGCTTGCCAACCTCGACGCCTTATAACCTGGACCAAAAACACCAAAGACTTTGATACAAGGAACGTTGAAATTGTTCGCAATGGTTTGTCGGGTTTTCCAATGAATTGCATGGAAAGAGGGGAAGTTGTGGACTGGGCATCCGAAAAACGGAAAAATATCTTCGGTACACCCTCGTTTCTGAGGGTGATCAGGGAGTTTAGGAAAAGCCTTCTCCATAAGTATTGATGGGATTTTCGGCAGCGATGCCACCCACTCACCATGGAGCCCGACAGGGGGACGTGACAGAAGCTTCATCAAGGGAAATCCTGCCTACACCAGCAGTACATCGCTGCTATAACAAAATACAGCATAACACAAGGTTAACCCTTGCCACCGGGAAACTCGGAAGTGAAAGGAAGTGAACAGAGGACAGGAAAGATTAAAAATGCGAGAGAAAGACGAAGATTGAAGAGAAGGACAGGAAAAGGCGACCTTCGGTTTCCTCCAGGTGGGTCAGTCTGGAGGTGCCGTCTGTGTGAAGCACAGACCGACGATGTGTGTTGCCACCGCCGGGAGGCCTTAAAGTCCAAACACCCGGCATCGGCTCAACCCCCAATATCCCCTGCTTCCCCCAGACCCGACTACGCCGCGCGCGGCTACACGGGGGAGGGTCCAACCCTCGTGTGCTCGGGTAAGTGGTGTCGCAACACACCGAACGCCTGATTACGCAGACGCACCTGCGGGGACACTGTAAATCAAAAGGGTGCCGAGGAAGTGAAGGTGCGCTCTGGTGACTATGAGACGCAGCGCGCAACCGTAATGTTGTGTTGCTCAGATGATGGGCATAAGCTCCCTCGTTATATTATTTTTAAAGGAAAGACACTGCCTGCTCGGGATGCTTTGCCAAGAAACGTCATTGTGCGGGCAAATGAAAACAGCTGGATGACGGGTGCCATGGAAGAAGAATGAATAAAGATTGTGCGATGACGGCGTCCAGGAGCCCTTTTGCCGAAGAACTCGCTTCCTGTCCTGGACTCGTATCGTGGGCACTTGACCGACGACGTTGAGGCTGCGCTTGCCCAAGCGAACACGGACCTCACTGTCATACCGGGCGGCATGACGGGCCACTTGCAGCCACTTGATGTATGCATCTACGAACCCTTCAAGGATCGCCTACGGAAGTATTACACCTACTGGTTGAATGACGATGACCATAAGCTAACGGCCACGGGCTGCATCAAACGAGCATCGCTATCGCAAGTAGCGGGCTGGGACTACATCCCAGGAACTTTGATCTTGCGCATGTTCAAAAAGTGCAGCATAACTGATGCGCTTGATAGTACGAAGATAGTGCAGTTTGAAAGCGCCAGACAGCTTGAAAGTGATAAAACAGACAGCGACGACGCTAGCAGTGATGATGACGTAGATAGAGCTCTGTATATTTGTATCCGATAGATGCTGTTTTCATTTTGTGAACTCAGTCCTCACTTTTTTGTTCTGCCTACATTCGAGGTATTTAGTTGTTTCGGACTTTCGGGGGTCGGCTTAGAAGGGGGGGTCGGCCTACTAGATTCGAGTAAATCACACACACACACACACACACACACACACACACACACACACACACACACACACACACACAAACACACACACACACACGCACGCACACGCACACACGCGCACGCGCGCACGCGCGCACACACGCGCACACACACGCGCACACGCACGCACACACACACACACACACAAACACAAACAGACACAAACACACGGTAGTTGAAGAAACGAAGGGGCACACTAACGATAATAGTATGTTTTTCGCACTAATGTTGCGGCCGTGGCATGGCTTTCATCAGAAAAAGACAGATACAAACGCGGTGCCACTTTTATGGGCATCCGCACGTGGGCCTAGTCAGCAGTACATGCACGGGTACACTTACAATTATACGAAAACGTACAGCAGCAGCTATAGCTTAGCACGCTAAATGATATGCATGAAAAATGATTGTGGTATCACGATGATTGCACATAAAGTTACAGAATGATATCAATATCGACATGGCGCAACTTGGGGCAACTAGATTTTGCATGCTTGATCTACACAAGAAAATACACTTCAATATACGACAGAGAGGCACGACACTTTTCCTACGCTCTTGTAGACACTGGATGACACAGTTAAATTTATGAATGAGGAAAGATGCTCATACTTTCCAAACATGATGCGAGTGGAAACCTGATTGTATTCTTGTTACATTTATGTTGTGAAACTAATGACCTGTCAGTCGAACCTGTTTAGATAACGGAATGTGCGGCAAGCTGTTAACCTGTGCTCTGTGGTTTTTGAAACGGTCATGAAAAGTTGTTTCAGTCTTACCGATATGCTACGTATGACACACTGAACATTGAAGCAGACAAATGATGTTAGTACTGTCGCAAGTAAACTCGCCGTTTATTTTAATGGTGATGTGCTTCTAGCAGTCTTTCATGTGGTCATACCTATGCAAACCTTACAATGGGCTTTGTTTGAGAGATAACAACCAGCAGGAGCAATGGCTTTAGTCTTGGAAGAGGTTGCTAGGCCCGGCATTTTCCCAGAGCGACCATTGACCATTCTTTGCAATTCCGTGAAAATCTTTTTAATACGGTCGCTCTGTGTCTGTAAATTATAATGATTTCTGAGAATGTGCGACACGTTAGAAACAGATGCAGAGTGTGTTCGGATAAGTTAGTTTGGGAATTTGGCGCGGATTGCTTGTCTGTGCAGACGAGATCTTTCCGATAGACCGCGGGGCCCGTTTAAGGGCACCTTCGATTATTTGTGAAGGGTATTTCTGCACGGTTAGTGCGTTACGAAGCTGGTTACAGTTGCGAGGAAATTCACGGTCATCCGAACAAATTCTTTCGAACCGGATAGCTTGGCTGCAAGAAATGCTCGATTTGCTATGTCTGATATCGCTGTTTAAATGCAGATATCGCTGTCGGTCAGTGGGCGTTCTGTAAAGATTGGTCATTAAGTTAGCATTGCACAGAAATACCGAGACGTCAAGCAAGCTTATGCTGAGTGATGAATAGGAATTGGAAATGAAATTGGCGGTTCGGCGTTGGTGAAATTGGTAATAAAGGAAAATATTGCAGCTTCGCCGTGGTACCAAATTAAGAAAATGCAATCGATGAAGCGTTTGTAATATAATAGATTGAACTGTGGAGTAGCGAAGAAATTCTTTTCTAGCATGCCCATAAGGATGTTAACATAATTGGGATCTATTTTAGAGCGCAGCTCTTTGGCGTCCGTTCCTGGGTTTCGCGTCGTCGTCGTCGTCGGCGTTGGCGTTGTCGTCGTCGGCGTTGGCGTTGTCGTCGTCGGCGTCGGCCTCGTAACCAGCTCGCCGACGAATCTGCTGCTCCGCCGCCGCGCATGCGCGCTGTCGGCTCTCCGGGCGAGGGAGGATGATGGAAGGGAGGAGGAGAGACTGTGGAGGAGGGCTGGCTACACAAATGGCTCTTTGGCGTCCGTTCCTGGGTTTCGCGTCGTAGCTCGCCGACGAATCTGCTCCGCCGCCGCGCATGCGCGCTGTCGGCTCTCCGGGCGAGGGAGGATGATGGAAGGGAGGAGGAGAGACTGTGGAGGAGGGCTGGCTACACAAATAGCTCTTTGGCGTCCGTTCCTCGGTTTCGCGTCGTCGTCGGCGTTATCGTCGGCCTCGTAACCAGCTCCGCCCCCCTTTCATGCCCCCAGCGCTAGCAGCGACCGACTGATACCGCTTTCGTGAGTCGGCTACCGCACTCACGAAAGACGTCGTGCACTTCCTGCAACTCGCATTAACCGTCCATCGATCCACACCGATGTTAGTAGTGGGGGACTTTAATGTTGACATAAAGACAAACAGCAATTTCCTAACACTTATGCGGGAGAACATCCCGTTCCTCTCGCTCGTAACGCGTCCCACGGCTGTGACAACCTCGCGAGGCACTTGTATAGATCTCGTCTTTGAGAATCAAGCATTGGTGTACCAAGTCGAACATATATCAGTCTATTTCTCCGACCACAAAGCTTCCTTCATGACTGTCAAGAACTGTTAGTGGAGTCTTTGTTAAAGGAATACGTGTGAAAAATAAAAAAAAATTCTGTGATAGCGCATACATGTGTTGCTCGATTTCTTTGCCTCAATCTATCGAAAAGGTGAAACAGCTTATTTGCTGCGCTCAAATTTCGCATTAGGAAGTAACGTAATCGTCGGTAATTTTTTGTGCCCATGGAAGTACGACTAGTTTGAACGTAATGTTCGTCGTCGAATTAGAAGTTAGAGAATTACTGCTAGAATTATGCCAAGGGTAAAATCGTCGATGGGTTTGTCGTCTGCAGAATCGTTTGTGCACGGAGTGCAGATTGAGTCCCATCTGTGTGGGGAATGTTCGTGTACAGCAACTCCACTTCCAGTGTGACAAGAAGAGATTTGCTTGGAAAATGCAAATCAGTGATATCAAAGAGGAAGTGGTCAGTATCATTATTATATGAAGAAAACTTAGGAGGAATTGAACTGATAAGCTTATCTACATAGCGGAACAAGTTTTCTGTGACGGTACCTACTCCTGAAACTATGGCTCGGCCTGGGTTGTTTCCTTTACGGATTTTAGGAAGCAAATAAAGTACACCATCTGCTGGGATTAAGGGGACTAATTACTTGAGTGTGGATTTTCCAATTTTCTTTTCTTTTACGAGATCTTCTAAACTTTTCTTTATTGTGGTTTTGACCTGTTCGGTTGGGTCGTATCTCAGGTGCCTATAGAGTGACTGATAATTATGTTGTCTGTGGGCCTCACTTAGAGAACTATCTTTGTACATAAGGAAGACTGCACCACCCTTATCAGCGGGTTTAATGATGATATCACGATTAGCAAATGTTTCAGTTGGGTCCCTTTCGTTAGCGCTAAGTTTTCAATGGAGTGATAAATGCGTTTTGTATGCTTAAGTACGTCCCGCTGCGCTGATCTGATGTATAGATCGAGGTCTTTATCTCTTTTAGAGGAAGCCCAGTGCTTAGTTGAGAATAGAGATGTCTTGTTAGAGGTGCATCGATCGTGGAAGTACTCGCGGAACCAAATTTTTCCTTTAAAATTGTTCCAGTCCTTAATTAGTTTAAATTCATTGTATCCGCCAGTTGCGGGACAAATGTTCAGAACCTTTGAAAGGACACTATGTTCTTCCATCAATAACGTGCTACTTAAAATATAGACTATATTTCCCGTAACTGCGCAGATCCAATTTGTCCAAGCCGTTGCATCTCTAGGAGTGGTGATACCAGTGATACTTCTGCTAAATCTTAGTGTCACGTCTCAATTTTTATATTTCTTCTCGTTAAGGTTGCGTGTCTTATCTTGGCTGTAGTTATCAAGCAATGCCCTCTCTTCAGTAGTGAAGTTATGAGCCGCTGCTCTGTGTTAACTGTTTCGCGAATGGCCCATAATAGTTAGCAACAATAAGCGTCAGGTCCAGTAAAGCTTGTCTGAGGGCGTTGTCCCACCTCGACAAGTTACTATTGGACACTTGAGACGTGGCAGGCCTTAGAATGGGTTGTAAGCCTTTGGGCACAGTAGATGCAGCAACGTACGTTTTTAAAGGGGAAGCTTCAAGATTACACCGAACGCATTTTTCAATTACTTTCCTAATCTTCAAAAAATGCACAGAGGCGTCCTCAAAGGGTGTCTTACCCCTGCAAGATGTTGTTAGTTAATAGGTGCCATTGGCTGGATCAGGTCGCGTGCTTCTGAGCCCGTACGTTGGCTGAGGTGACGTGGCACAGCAAGTCGGTGAAGGTGCCGATGGGCTGGCTGTGGCCTTGCAAGTCACCGCGGATTGTCCACAGCATCAATATCGGTCGTTCTGTTGTCTGCCGTTGCCCTTGTCGACATTCTTTCCGTTCGGTTTGTAGGTGCGTTTGGTGTAGGCTCATTGTTTCTAGGTGCCTTGCTACTTGATATTTTGTTTGTCACTGTCTTGCTTCTCGATATCTTGTTTGCGGATGTCTGGCTTGTCGATGTCTTTCTTTTCGTGGCATCGCTTGTAGCCGCCTTGCTTGTGAGTGCCACAGTTATGCGGCTCCTCGTTGACCGGCTCTTAGTGCCTTGGCTCCCAGTTATTGGTATTGTTGCGTGAATTGCCACTTTGCCAGATGAACAAGCATTGTCGTGCCGAAGTTCAATGTTCGCAGTTGGAGGCGTGCCAGACTGCATTTTACTGTTTCCGCAGTTTTCCCAACGAGATGATGACGCATCTTCTAGGGAAAGCTGACGTGTTCTGCGACGATCGCTACGAGACGGCGCAAGAGTTCTGCGTGTCTATGTTCGCTTCTTTATCCTTCTTCAGACACTGTACTCATCGACAAACAAATGTTAAACGAAATCCCTAGTTGCACGACACGCTTGCGTGTATCGAAAGTTTCTCTAGTGTTATCGATAGTCTATAAGTTGGCTATTTTAGAACATTTTAGAAGATCGTCGACTCAGCTCACCGCTATCTTTGTGCTGGAGTGTTACTTGTTTTACCACGCTTCCCTCCGCTTGTACCATGCCGCACGATACATTGTTCGCGCCAGCGAATAAATCGCGAAATGAAAACACGTACAGAGCTCCCCTCAAGTTTCGCATTAGGGAGTGTCGTAATCGTGGCTGAATGTTTTTTTCCAGGCAGCTTCAGTGAATGGAAGTGTTTGGACTGTGCATCATAACACGTCCACTTTGTTCTTTTGTAACCTGTTACATTTTTTCTTATTCTTTTTTTGTATCTTTCTATTCATGCCTGCCCTGCTTGGACCTTGACTCTGCAGAATGTATTAAGTAAAAAAGAACAGTAACAAGTGCTTTTCACGGATGATCGTGTGTAATGAGAAATTAAAAAAAAATCATGGGTAACTCGTTTACACTGTTTGTGCGCAAGAAATTCGCGTTAACGATTGGCTCTTTCACATATGCAGTGTTCTCTACTCTCTTAGCATCCAGGCGGACGACTTCGAAGTAGGTCCTCTGCTGCAAGAATTCTGTTTCACGTTCTGGCGTAGACAGAATGAAACGCAGGTAAGAGAGACGACGCCGAGAGTAGGCTCGTCTATGCGAACCTAAGGCAGTAATTGCGATAAGTGTAAAAAGAATCAAAAGTATATGGAGCTACATTACCGAGGAATTATTACAGATAGATGCTATCCCCCTCTTTCCCTCAAATGCATGTGCACAACAGAAGGTCATGTCATGATACGGTGGATACAGTTCCTTGTTTAGAAAATGCAGCAATTATACGTCTTGCTTTTGAGTATTACTCCTAAAGTCATACATAGTAGTCGTTATGGTGTATAAGTGGGGGCCGTAGTAGTAGTAGTAGCAGCAGCAACAGTGGCAGGGGCAGTTCGACAAGCAGTAGGAGTATAAGCGCTCGTATTAGTTGCAGATGTAGTAGAAGCAGTCGTAGTTGTAGTAGTAGCCGCAAGAACAGCCTTAATAGGGGTAATTGTAGTAACGCTAGTACTGGTAAATAATGGAACAATTTTAGTGGCGTAAACTCATTAAAGATTTCTGACAAGCGACTGGGCAGGGACACAACACTTTGTGTCGCATCACGGAACGCGTCATTTGTTACTGAGACATAACCTCCTTTTCTCGATGTACAGAGTCAATAGAGCCCCACCCTTCCAGGTCAGGTCCTCTTGCGCATGCGGCAAACATTCCCGGAAGCCGTATTTCGCTCCGAGCAGCCGCATACATTGCTCAACCGCGCATGCGGTCGTGATAAGCCACGCCACAGCTTCGAGCTAAGACACCACTTTTGGGTGTTACAATTTATTCCGTACACTATGAGTTAAGAAGTAAAAGCTTCCTTTTCCATGGTAATTGGCGCCTTGATAAAGTGGCAAGGAGACGCTCCATGGGTGCGTAAATTAGCACCGCTCCGCTGTTTTGGGTCACGGACAACGTCTTTGACACAAGTGTTCATTTATTCTGGACCTCATTTAGAGCGACCGCCATGACCCTGACCACTCAGTAGTGGCGAATATTCCAGACGCGTCCTAGCCAATGTGATCGATAGAGAAGGCCAATGCGCCAGGAACAAAAGCTGAAAATTCCCCATACCGCGGAACACAGCAACCACACTACTTATTCCTTATTGCATGGTTCCGGGGGTGATAGCGATATCGATTCGACCCGGATATTCTGGGAATAGCTTACTCTCTGACTCTTTCTGTAATGAATCGCTTTTGATTTCACTTTTCTCTTTTGGCCCAAATAAAACGTATTAGGTCGGCTCACTGCCAGCATGCGCGCCGATAAGTTGCTAAGCGGGATGAGTTCGCTGCCGCTGAATAATGCTAGTGGTGAAATAATCAGAAAAAAATTGAATAAAAATGCGGCTGTCTGTTCTGTTATTCTTCCCGTCATTGCTTCATCACTTATATTTCCCGGACATAAATACAAGGATACGCTTGCAAGCACTGTGATTGCAGTATCGGAAAAGGAATTAAAACGCCGCAATCTTTATTGACCGAACAAGAAATCAACAGGAACGGTGAAGACAAGTAGCTGTCTTAGACCTGCATGGTGTAATCAACAGTGATGGCTTAGCGGCTATTGCTTTACACTGTTAAGAACGAGGTCGCGGGATAGAATCCTTGCGGCGGCGACCACATTTTCATGTGGGCGAAACACGTAAACGCCCGATTCCCGTCAATTGTGGGCTGGTTAAAGATCCCCTGTCGTTCAAATTTAATCTGGAGTCCACCACTATGGCGCGCCTCATAATGAAGTTGTGGTTTTCGCGCGCAAAATCCCAGAATTTAATTCAATTCAGTCCAGCATGGTGTTTTCGTTTACATGCATCAGTCACAGTACAGCATTTGCAGCACAGTGTCTGGGCTCCCTGGAAACAATTTTCGTGAAGCTAAACGAAAGTAGCGAGTACACGGAACGTTTATATTATTATGAGAGATCCTGCAAAACAAGAGAAGTAGGGATACCATATGTATTTTTTTTTACCCGCCCAAGCTTCGCTTATATTTACACTGTGGACGCTTGCCTTGGCGAGCGTACAAGTGCTATTCAGAATAGTTGTACTGTCCTGTCCTCTCCTGTCCTTTGCATTTGTCCAGTCTACTTCATCTCTTGCCGTTTCTTTTTTTTTTTGTAGCTTGACCACACAACCCAGAATAAACGTTGGTGGTTTGTTACATTTGTCCTAAGAAATGCTAGAAGGGAACCATGTGCAAGTGCTCTAGACAAATACAGAAAAAAAGACGATGAAATTAGTGGGAGGGACTATTAAAGGAAATTCTGGTCGAAACATTATCCGTAAGTATTTATAATATAGCACCGTGATTGAATATATAAAACTTACGGGTCTAATCTATTGTCTAAACACTGAGACACCGCTGCAGCGAAGTTTGACTGTCCTTTGAAAAAAGCACCGAAAATTACGATAATTCCTATGCGAAATTTGAGCGCAGCTCTATACATGTTTTCATATCGCGATTTTCGGCTGGCGCGTACAATTTGTCTTGTGCGGCACGCTGCAAACGAGCGAAGCATTGCAAAACAAGGAACACTCAAGCACATCGATAACGGCGAGCAGAGTGAGCGTTTGTCAAAAATCTGATCTGCGGGTCAAGGGCGTCGGCTTTGATACATGACTCGTCGAAGGTTCCAGAGCTATGGCTGTTGCCTTGTGGCTTTCAGAAATACTGCACAATTAGCGTCGCGCAAAAATCGGATTACAAAAAGCTTTCGTGGAAACAGCCAACAGACACCAACTATCGATAACATTCGAGAAAGTTCTGATACATGCAGGCGCGTAGTGAGCCGGGGGATAACGTTTAACCTATATTAGCTACTGAAAAACAGTGGCCGAATAAAGACATGAACAGACGACACGCGGGGCACAGGCATTAATAGACAGCTCTAGTTACACGTACGTGGAGACTTTGCGTACGTAGTTTTTTACGTGTAAGCAGTGCGCATGCGTAGAACGTAGCGGTCGCACGCTGATCTCACGGACGTACGTGAGATTCAATTGTTTGCGTGCGTTTCTTGCGAACGTAGACAGCTTTGCGCGGGAGTTTCGCGAGATCACGAACAAGCGATAGCGGTCCTTGCGCGCGCAGACGGCTTGCATCGAAACAAGGCGACAGGATTCAATTGGCTACCGCAGTGTTCATATTTCCCGCTAGATGGAGCTAAGTGGTCTCTCCTGGCACGCGTCGCGTACGTGTAACTAAAAGCGTTTCAGATGGCGTGCATGTGAGGTACGTAGGTTCTTCACGTTTGCGTACGTGAACTCTCTACGTGCGTGTAACTAAAACTATCTATTATCTCGTAGCGATCATCACAGAACACGTCATGCGCAGCACCAGGTGGCACTACGCTTTTATATTTCATTCTTATAGCTTTTGTAATCGCTCACTCAGTTACACCGCCGCCGCCACCGACGCTCGCCGCAGGGACGGGCCATTAAGTGCGGCGCTCTGAAACAATCGGCAGGTGATTTGAGCGCGGGAATACAGCTAATCGGCCCACAACAGAAATATGTTTTTAGTGTTGTGAATCGTACAGCATCCTTTAACACACTGGTTGCCAGAGTTGCCATCAGTATTCTGTACAAAAGGCATCTCGTTATATTTAATGAATGGAGAAGCATTACCTTGTTGTTGCACCCTGGGAAGATGTTCGCGTCATCTACGACATAGACATTTCAATGATGTAGGCCAGAATGTGCGGCGGGCTAAAGAACTTACGGCGGTGTGACCACTCATTTCGTTATATAGACTCCTTTAGAGCATAAGAACGGTTCTGTGTGACCCGACGCCGCTAAGAAATATGAAGCATGATCGATAAGGAAGTCAGAGTGAAGAGATTTGGTCGAATTTTGTGCCTGTGTAGGTTTACAATAGTCGCTGCAATAATGCCACACAGTGGTTTTCAAATGAGGTTTCATGTGCAGTAAAAGGGCAAGCAATAAGCATGACAATTTGGTTGCCTAGTTGCTCCGCTGGAAAGTAGCATTACGGCAAGAAAACTCGCCCACAGTGCACAGCTCCTTTATTTATTATTATTTCTTTCTGTTGGTGTTCGTTTGTTAAATTCGGTCCATTTGTGCAAAACGTACGCAGGAACGCAGAGCACGAAGTGCAAGACAAAGAGCATAAAGATATACACGGATCTGATCCATTCGTTCTATGTTACCTGCCAGCAGCCATATACTAGTTTCGGTGAGGGCTTTCTACATAGAAAAATATAGAGAACAAGAGAAAAAAAATCTTTTCTCCTGGCTGGGGACTCTTAGCTGGTAAAGAGAAGAATGATTGTTCGATAGTTTCCCCTTTATTCACTCTTTGACCACCTACGATAATTTTTTAAATTGCGATAAAGACTTGCCCTTAAGGCGCAATTCTTGATGCGTATATGTGTATTATATGTGTGCTGTCAGGCCTGTGTTGTGTATGAATTGAAGCAGTGTTTTGTGGAATCTGTTGTCATGTATCCAGCGGTCATAGCTGGTTGTCACACTCGACAATTATTGGCCTTACGATCTCCATTGCAATTTTAAAGTTACAGCAGTTGGCAAACACAACCATTAGCTAGAACATTTCTGCTTATCACCGGTTATGTGAAGTATGGACTCAAAATATCCACTGAGTCACCCTACTTCTCCGGTAAATATTTTTACTCCAGTGCAAAATCATGTGTATTGGAACATCAGCAACCCGCCGTGGTTGCTCAGTGGCTATGGTGTTGGGTTGCTGAGCACGAGGTCACGGGATCGAATCCCGGCTATCGCGGCTGCATTTCGATGGGGGCGAAATGCGAAAACACCCATGTACTTAGATTTAGGTGCACGTTAAACATCCCCAGGTGGTCAAAATTTCCGGAGTCCTCCACTACGGCGTTCCTCATAATCAGAAAGTGGTTTTGGCACGTAAAACCCCATAATTCTTCCGGAACATCAGTTTGGTTCTCCACGAATTCCTTCTGAATGATCCTGTCACGCGTAGTGGCTGACTAGATTCCATCAATTATACCTCCTAAAAGCTTACTCCGTAAAGGTATATTAAGTGAAAATTAATTATTGTACCAGCTAGTATAGAGCAGATATTGATGTGCATTTTGCTCAAAAGCGAAATTTTGCGTACCTTCCCTATTCATCAACAGTAGTTGCTTTCTTTTATTATGGGGTAGCTAGGAGATGTTGGCGCCCGCTACTCCATTTCAGATTGAGATTTAAAAAGAATGATTCACTTAATGCTCTAAAACTGAAAGTAAATTCCAAGTCCTAATAGGACAAAGTCCAGACAAATAAGTACACTGTAATTTCACCCTAAAACTGCAATTCAACGAAGAAACACAGCAACACAAAGTCCAGTGACATAGGTGCACGAAAGTAAACGCAAACTCCGGTAACATAACTGCACTAAAAATCAGGACACAAACGAAAGCACAGATTACATTCAAATGAAGGTAGATTATTCCGGCCACTGAATTGGCGAAAGTCAGGAAAAAAAAAAGAATGCCATAGCATAGGCTTATCACATTTATACACTTAATAGTTTGCACGCATATTACTCGCTTCTAGAAATATTTGAATGGTCAGTAACGGTCGTTTTTACAATGAGTCTGTTGGTCATGGACCTAACATCTTCCTGAGGCTGAAGTGCCTGCGGTCTAAAGCCAGTAAATCGCGTGCTAAGCGTTGTCTGTGTGTGTGCTGTCACGGACATTCTGCTAGAAAAGGCTGTACATTCTCATCCGCGTGACCACAAACGCATTTCGGACTATCAGCTCTTGAAATGGTATGTAGGAAGAGTTTAGTGTACGCGGTACCGAGCCAAAGATGGCGAATGACCGTTTCGGAGGCTCTGGTTGTGTTCAATGTGGACGGGATTTCAAATTGAAGCAATGGATCAGCGTGCAATAAATCTGAAGATTTCGAGTACTGTTTACACTTTGTCGCTTTGGAACCACGGCCTGAGATCTTAGTATGCGGCGCCATTCGCTTCGTGTTAGAGCGAGACCATGTGGCGCTATTAACATGCGCTTGTCGAGCCGCCTTGTCTTATTTAACATCTCCAGGGATATTGAAGTGACCAAGTGTCCATAGGAACATTATTGCGTGATTCCCTTCACTTGCTTTTGTGAGATCTTCAGTGTCTCGTAAACTAATGCCATGCTTTGCAAATCGCCGATGCTACCATGCAGTGAAGACAAAGCTACCTGCGATTCACAAAGAACGACTCATTGTTCAGCATTTTTCATTGAATTTATGTGTCGTAAGAAATACACTACTGCAAAAAGTTCTGTTGTTGTTGCTGATAGTGTGATATAGTTTAAACGTCTGTATTTGGTTCCAATCTGGAATGACAAAGTTAGCTGTAGAAGAATGTGTTTGACAAGAACGATCTGCATACGCTTAAATATAGTCAGGGTATTGAAAGTATATCTCGTATAACGCTAGTTCTTGTGCTGCTGGCATAAACATATCTTGTTTGCCTATAATTCCTTCAACCAAAAGTTCGCTTTTTCGTGAGACAACTCGCTATAGTGGGTAGGAGATATCTGTGAACCAAATTTTGTGAGATGGTAGCAGATATTTTTGCACCTGGATCAGCGTATTTAGTTCGCCCTGCCTCTCTCAATAAGTGCAATCACAAGTGGGTGCCTATTGCTGCTGTACTGAAGCGCGAATGTAGTGTCGACAGGTTTCAACCATCTTCATAATAGGAAATGAAGGATGACGTGCATCAGAAATTACTAAGTAGCTTGAGGTTACTCAAGAAATGCCTAACCATAATCTGAGGCTCCTAGCCATTATTCGTTGAACTCTCTGTTCAGATATTTTGCTTTAGAATTGCATCATGTACTTTTTGTAGGAATGATGAGTAGTTGCTTTTACGCCTGGTATCTAGAAAATACCTACGATATATAAACGTAAATGCACACTGCCATACGGCGTGTTGACACACGAGATTACTCCTGTACTTATTATTTGCTTTGCGTGTGCTTTATATATACCGAGTGTTTTTTTTTTTTTTTAGAATACAAAATTTTGGAATATCGCCTGTGGCAGGTAAACCAATTCTAGTCTTTCAGCTGGTGTGCTCGAACAGGCGGTCATTACTTGTTCGAGACATCAAAAGACAGATGCAACAAATGAAGGAAATATATTTAATTTGTTAGCTAATTTATTTACGATAAATACTGCAATTTTCGAGCTGTAGAAGGTGGGTTTCCAAGAAACATCCACTTGAATTCCAATCATTCCACAGGTTTTAGGATATGCGCCATCAAATATGAATTTAAGATGCACTGTTGTTTCAATTACTTTTTGAGCAAAAAACAGTTTTCTGCATTGAAGCAAAAAAATGGCTGTGGCTTAGGTAAGGTTAAGCCCAGGATGCGAAGCCTACTAGCCTTTATTTTAGTTATTGAACCACTGTTTAGCCTGGTGAACTGCTGTTGCTTGGCTATATTTGGTTCGGCTAGACGAAGAAACAACTCATGCATTACTGCTTCGCCTTCAAGAGTTGAACGCGACAGCGTTCCCGTCGACCCGCCAAGGGGTGTAAGACAATGGGCTACAGGGCAGCGACTACGCGCCCCGCATTGGACGCGGTGAGCGTCGAGCAAAGCAGCGTTCGGCGCGGCAACGAAATGTGCACCTGAGCAAGAGACGCACGCCTTAGAAACAGCTCGTTTCTAAGGCAACACCGCATTCACTAGAGGCGCTTTTGTACCGCTTTGAAGCATCGTACTCGTGGCTCAGTGGTAGCGTCTCCGTCCCACACTCCGGAGACCCTGGTTCGATTCCCACCCAGCCCGTCTTGCAAGAGTTGAGCCAAAGCCACTTCTCCTCTGTCGTGACGTCACGGTGTCACGTGGTTTCATGGCGACACCGCCGCGCCTGAGGAGCTGGGTTGAGCTCTCGTAATATGCTTCGCATAAAATTAATTGATTATCCATCTATTTGCCCACACATTTTCGTAGCGACTATCTCTAAACTGGTGTCAGGCTGAAAACTTGTTTCAGTTGAATACGGCATGGGAACTCGCCGACTACAATTCAAAAATTACAAGATGTGTCGTGAAGTAAATGGTTAAACACTTGATGAATAAGTTTCTTATAAGTACATTATGTATTTCAAATTATTGTGCAAGAATTTCAGAAAATCTCTAAATCCACCATTGCTAAAATTATATTGTTTGCTACAGGCGACCTTAAAAAATTATGTGTATTCTATAACATGCACTCAATATATTGTGGGTGATGTATAATGACAAATTGTTATTAGAATATGGTCTTGTACGTCTTTTTGACATGTTCGTCCCATCATTCGTATTGTTTGTTCCAGATTGAATGTAACTATAGATATCGCCGCCTGGAGCCTAAGCTTTTCCATGGAGCTATGCTTAACATTAGATTTAGGTAAACAATACGGTGCTGCTCGAAGTTTACAAGTGTTTAGAGGGACACTAAAGGCAAATATTAAGTCAAGTTAATGTGATAGATTGGCGCTGGAGAATCTCTAAGGCACCATTATTGTCGCGAGCAGAGCCTTATTAATCGATAAATTAAGGTAATCGCAGGACACGACTGGAGCCACCCTCAGGACATTCAAGTACTTACAGGATGACGAAGGCACTCCTCATATAAATTCAGTCACTAGCATTCAACCACTTTGTGTAAAAACAATTTTGTATTGCATTATAGCACACAAAAAATGCTACTTGTACAGCTCGACTTCATTTTTAGAAAAAAAATGGCTGTGGCTTAGCTAAGGTTAGCCCAGGATGCGAAGCATACTAACCTTTATTTTAGTTGTTATGCACAGCATATTGCAATCACTCAGTTCAGCCCTTGGGTGCTGCCGGGCAGCCACCATTTAACCACGTGATGTGACGTCACGACAGCTGGAGGAAAAGCTGGGCCTCAACTCGCGCGGTCGCGCGCGGCCGCAGCCACCACCCGACTCCCGCTCCTCCCGCTAGGGGCGCTGCGCCAGCGCGTGACGTCACGGTCACGCGCCGGCGAGCGCGTGACCGTGACAGATGGTCACCTTCCAGCGAGCGCACGAGCTGAGACCCGGCTATGTAGCTACGCGGCCGCAAGCGAGCGCACGATTTGAGCCTCCGCTTTTGCAGCCGTTATGACGTCATATGGTAGCTACGCGGCCGCGTGGGGCGCAGGACGTTGGACGTCGGACGTTGAACTCATGGACGTTACCCTGGACAACGACGCAGGCGCTGGACACGTTTCGTTCTCGCTCAACTCTGCGCGTTCCGCGCTTTTGCGTTTCAGTAGTTTCGTTATCGCGTAGTGCTGCGCTGGTTATGCTGGCTCGCGCAAACTGAGTAAACTACAAATAGCCGAGAATCCCACTTCCAGGCAATGTCGCGCGATTCTCGAACAGGTCCCGCCACTTGACCAATAGCAGCTGCCGCGGCGAACCCACCGCTCTGTCTTGGCTGGGTTTCGCTTTTGTGGGGCGCTTGCGTTTTGCGCAGAATACCGTACCACATTCTGTTGGGTGCCGTTCTACTCATCGACGGCTACAAAGGGCGGTGATGGCGTACCCGACATCACCACTCCCCCGGTTATGTGACGGAAGATTTGAATTTCGAAACAGGTATTCGGACCCTTCAGATGCAATTTTCTCGTAAACTAAGTCTTTTATTGGCACCAAACAAGCATTGCGAGGTTTCTGGAAGGGCATTGAAACAGTCCTCATCGACTTAGTGTTTTCTGGGTAACATAAGATAGGATCTGACATTAAAAAGGCGCGATTTAGCTACTATGAAAAAAAGTTTGCAAACATACTCAATGATCAGAAAGCAATTTGGAACGCTGTGAACGATCTTTTGCAAAGGAAAAATACGAAGACTATCTCTCAGCTTCAAATAGAGGGCAGATCTTGTTCAGGTACTTTACTTGCCGATATGTTCAATGAGCATTTTTTGAGTTCAGGAGCTTCTGATATTTCAAATGGTGCTGTCCAGTCTTACAAATCGTATATTAAAACACACGTCTCGGAATCTATTTTCCTAACTCCCACGAATGAATCGGAAGTAGCCTCGCTGATACAGAATTTAAGTAACAAATGTGCTGTGGGTTTTGACAATATAAAAGAAGAACCTCTAAAAGCAGTTTCAGAACACATAAGCGCACCATTTGCATATATTTGCAACCTTATTTTGAGCACTGGAACGTTCCCGGAGAAACTGAAGATTGCTAGAGTATCCGTTGTTCACAAAGGGGGTAACGAAAATGACATGAATAACTACAGGCCCATTTCCGTTTTGCCCATTTTTTCAAAAATAATAGAACGTGTCATATATGTACGAATTGCAAAGTTTTGTGGCTTAAACAAAATTATAACCGACCATCAATACGGATTTCAGAAGAAAAATGTACTGAAAAGGCCTTATTATCTATTAAAGATCAAATTATTAAACATTTTGAGCAAAAACATCACACAATTGGAATATTTCTCGACTTTAAGAAAGCTTTTGATTCGATTAAGCATGAAATTCTTTTGCTAAAGCTGAATGAATATGGAATAAGAGGTACGCCCCTCAATTTAATAAGAAGTTACCTTACTAATCGGTATCAGTATACAGATATGCAGCACTCGAAGTCACAAATGGGCAAGATCAAGTACGGCGTCCCAGAGGGTTCTATACTTGGGCCACTTTTATTCTTATTTTATATAAATGACATCGTAAACGTACCTCTAACACCAGATATTATATTATATGCCGATGACACTAACGTCTTTTTCTCGGGTCAGGATATGTCTACTCTAGTACAAGAAGCGAACCTTTGGCTCAGCAATTTGTCGCTGTGGCTGAGAACAAATAAGCTCGAACTAAACATTAAGAAAACAAAGTACATCATTTTTAAACCTCGGAACCATTGTATTCTCCACAATACGCAGCTCACATTCCAAGGAGCTTTAATTGAGCGCGTCCAGACTCAAACATTTCTAGGCGTTATCTTTCACGAAACATTGAGTTGGTACAATCACGTAGATAATCTTCGCACCCACATATCGCGATCCATTGACATAATTGGCAAAATCAGATGTTTACTACCCCTCTGGGTGACAAAGCAGCTTTACTACACTTTAGTTTACTCGCGCATACATTACTGCCTATTAATCTGGGGCACAACAACAAAAACAAATAAAGATAGTATTCACATGCTCCAAAAAAGAATCTTGCGTATTATCGAAAATGTTCCGCGCCGAATGCCTTCTGCTATACTTTTCCATAAACACAGCATATTAAAATTAGAAAACATATTCCTTAAAAAACTAGCGACAGTCACCTACAATCAAATTTAATCGGACGCAGGTATATTTCAGGATACCTATTCGCGGGAAACACACACGTATAATCTTAGGAAAACCACCTATTACAGTGAAAGGATTCGAACCAACTACGGCAAGCAAAAACTAACGCACCTTATACCTTCATTTCTAAACTCTAACATGACGGCCATAAGCATAGTGAATGAAAGCCGATCAGTAGCAATTTGCAAAAAAAAAGATGCATGCTTATCTAATGGCGCTTCAAACATGACATTCTTTTTCTTTCTCTTCCGTGTAAGACTTCCTTATATTGTATAAGCTTTCTTCCAGAACCGCATTGTGCCTCAAAATTCAGCCATGAAAATTTTTTGTCAATAAGCTGTTCATACCAATTATGTTCTAGTTCACTTATTAAAACCACGGCTTAGTTCTTTTTTTCTCTTCTGCATTTATGTATTACATGATGTATTAGTGTTACATTATGTGTCATTATGTAGTGTTATATTTATGTATTATGTATTACAGGCTGAGTGTATTGCAACAAATGTTTTTCTTTTCTTTTTTTCTATTTTTACTACATTGATGTATTATCTAGTGACTCGCTGAGTGTTGTGCAATGTCGTTGTCTGGGCGGGGATTGGCGCATTGTCAGGCATTCAGTTGCCTTTTCGCCACCCCTTCCCGGTGTACCACTGGATATGTATGCTGAACTGATGATAAAATAAACCATTCCTTCATTCATTCATTCATTCATTCATTCATTCATTCATTCATTCATTCATTCATTCATTCATTCATTCATTCATTCATTCATTCATTCATTCATTCATTCATTCTTTAGTGTCCCTTTAAAGAAATTATAACAGAGTAAATTTACCATACAAATAATATTGCATTTCCACCACTCTCGTAACGATAAACAAGATGCGAAGCTAAGTAGGGAACTGCGAGAAACACGCAATGCTTTATGCAGATGAATCACTGTATTGATATAGCCGGCAGTGGAATTATGAGGCGGGTAACCTACAAAAGTTTCCGTTAAGTAGGGGTGGACCTTCGTCAGACGTAAGCATTGCCCTTTCAGCTACGCTCCGGCCACGCTAGAAAAACAGCTGCAGCATGTCTAATACATGGGGTAGCTTGTAGCGTTTTCTACGAAGAAAAGAGAGATTGAGTGCTCCCCATCAGCAAAAACATGTGGCGTATAAGTATTTCTTAATCTGTGCATGCGTGTTTGCCTGTCGTAATAATTTCTATCACCTGCAATCTTTTAATCACATACACTTACATACACTTACATATCGATAATACTACCTCAGTCGCATTACGCAAGCTTTTTTTTTCTTAGACGATGTTTACGCCTTGCACCGAAACACACCAGACTACTAGCCTGTACAATTTTTGATGCCCCATCTTAGAATACGCTAACATCATCTGGTTTCACACACACATCAACTAACATATCAAAACTCGAAAAGGTGCAAAGAAAAGCTGTGAGGTTCATTTTTAACAAATACAGACCCTATGACTCCCCTGCAAACCTCTTAGCTGATGCAGGTCTTGAAACGCTATCTGTTAGGGCCAGACACGCCCGCTTAAAATTTATCTACCAACTAATGCACGAAAGTTATAATATAGACAAAACTAAGTACGTTACTTTGTCTACATCACGTCTATCGCGAAAAAATCACCGATTTACACTAAACCAGTACAGTGTTCGCGATGACACGTTCAAGTTTTCACTTTTCCCACATGCGATCAGTGAATGGAATCTCCTCCACGGAGACATAGTTTCCTCTCCGTCACTTTCATCGTTCATCGACCTACTAGAGACATCAAACAAAGAAGACGCTACTTAATAAAACTACATATCTTAAACTGTAATGCTTATTTCTGTGCGTGGAATTTCTGCATTTCAACCCCCAAACTGGCCGCTTCTGCGCGGTTATCTGTTAGCTGCATAAGTTCTCTAATCTTACAGGGGTCATTCATTCGCTATTTTTATATAAATTCTAGTAATACAATATTGTTATATTGTTATAGCCATATTGTGGTACCAACCAAAAGTGTTGTATAATCGGTGATTTCTGCAGTAGTTAAGGAAGCCTTTTCCTTTTTTCTTTCTGTCTTTTAATGTGCCATGTAAGATTACTTGTTTGTTTCTTTCTGTAAAATCGTTTCCCTCTGCTTTGGTCTCACCAAGACTGGCAGTATTGCGAATAAATAAAATAAATAAATTGCTCTATAAATCTAAGTGAACGAGAGTTCTCGCACACCACCACCTTCGGGGCACATCCGCCCTGTCTGAGCGAATGTATCCAACGAATTAACACTCCGAGGCAGAACGCCGCCGCCAATGTTCCAACGAGATGGCTGCGTTGCTTTCACTAGCAGAGACGGCCTCCAAAGTCCCCGGTTTATAGCGTACTTCGTAAATCTAGCGACATGTGGCCGCAATTGTGGTAAACTAGCTTGTGCATTACTTCGTATAAAATGATGAGGTGGGAGAGTTTGTAGCAACTGATGCGTAAACGGAGCGTGAAGAATATCGGTGACGTTACAAGCGATGGAGCTGTCAGGCCATCCTTGCTGGAGGGAAAAATCAGACAGAGTCAATCTAAGAATCAAGGTTCATGCTAAAGCGATTATCATTGAAGAAATGTATTACACGCACTGTTTTTGGACCACTGAAACGCGTCATGCAGACGCCGTTATGCACCTGGGCTCCTTTAACGCGCTTCCATCTAGAGACGCTGCACCATCTACTGCCGCCGCAGCCAAGACTCCGGGTGGCACATAAGTGAAGGTATATTCAGACGCGATTGTCTCAATATATATGACGCATGTTTCACTACCCTTGCATTGGAAAAATTGAATTATTATTTTTTTCATTGAAGACGAGCACGTATCCTGTGGCACATACCTAGGGATCAAGATTGACGAGAAAGAGGTTCATTGAAGACGGGCACTATGCCAATGCCACAAACCCACTAACCAAAGTTAAAATGAAAAAAGGTTAAAAAGGTTAAAAAGTGAAAAAAGGAAAAAAAGGAAAAATGTGAAAAAGGTTAAAGTGAAAAAAGAAAAAGAAGTGAAGGTAGGAGCGTACCACTTGGTACCTACACAATAGCACATACTGACTGAACCAAATTGTCATCATATATATTCATTGAAGTGGGACACATGCCAAGTTTTACATACCCGATGACCCAATCAAGAGTGAATGTACAATAAAGAGTGGCATATAAGGCAGTGCAGATACCCAGTAGCACGAAATAGCGTGAAAAGGGTAAACTGATGAGAGGGGCATATGGAATGTCACGTAACCATGACCCAAGTTGGCCCGACAATTCGCTGCGAATCCGGTTACTTCGGCATAGCAGCACGACTTCGGACGGACGGACGGATGGACGGATGGATGGACGGATGGATGGACGGATGGATGGATGGATAGATGGACGGATGGATGGATGGATGGATGGATGGATGGATGGATGGATGGATGGATGGATGGATGGATGGATGGATGGATGGATGGATGGATGGATGGATGGATGGATGGATGGATGGATGGATGGATGGATGAATGGACGGATGAATGGACGGATGAATGGACGGACGGACGGACGGACGGATAGCCCCCGAGAAGTGCTTAAGGTACCCTAGGAATGCCAATCTCATAGAAAGAGCAGCCACATACTTTTCACTGCTGGCGACTTTTTGTGTCAATGAACCACAGTCAGGATGACCATCACAAAGGCAATGCCGGTGAATACGAACAAGGAGAAGATGGTGATAATCACGACAACTTGATAACGGTACCTGCTGCATGGACAGATATCACAAAATTTAGCTCACTGTCCATTAACAACACTAGCCGCACTAGGTTTCGCTAGGAAACGCTCACAACACCAACATCCTTTGCTTGACGAAGGCGAAAGCCTTTGCTCGGACCTTCCGCGAAATTCAGACAATTGCGTGGCAGTGCCGAAAACATAAGTAAACACTATTAACGAACTGGCTTAATTTGCATAGTCATTGCCAGCTCATGGCAAAATATTTACCTCCGTTCCCTGACAAACTGGGACTCAGAACCAAAGTTTGGGCCGCAGGTGCAGCCTGCGCGACGCCCATGTTTGTACGGGTGTGTGCAGAAAGGGAGCTGAATGAACCCAACTCATGCCGTGCAGGAGGCGGAGGACGCGCGGTAGCAGCCTGAATTATTCATTAAAGATTCTCCATTACCATAAAAAGCTCAAAAGCTTAAAAAACGAGACTGGAGCGCTCTTGAAAATGACCTTCGTTTCTGGCGGCTCTCGGCTAATCGAGTCGCTACAATAGAGCTGCGCTCCAGTTGAACGTCAAAGCAGACCTTTCCGCCGCATGTGGTTTAATCAGGATATCTCATTTGTTATCTGTCTAAACTTTCCTACTCGAAAATAAATTTCCTTCTGCTTCTTCGCCCGTCATTACTTTTTTAATTGACACTTTCATAAAATTTCTTGTCGTTATGCGTGGAGAGTGTATGACTTCTCAAGCGCCAAAAGCTTTCTTTGATAAAAACTGAATAAGGAAGTATTTTATGAATACCCTCGTATTTTGCCTTTCGGTACTGCTTATGAAGGGCGGTGCAGATTTGATATGAAAAATGAAGCCATTGGCAGGAAAGAAAACAATACACCTTCACAAAGACGGAGAAGGTTTCTCAAGCAGGTAGAAGTGCTTTCAATTATTTGAGCACGCAAGATAACGCAACAATTGCTAAAATAAAAAAAAGTGAGCAACACTTTCTATTTGCTCGCACAGTAGTGTATTTGACGAACAAGAAAATCCGCTGTCTTCAACGATGTTTTGAATTGCCTCTTTGATCTGCAGTTATACTCAATACTTATTTACGATAAAATAAAAGGCATGAAATCATTGGGAAGCAGCGACAACCATAACACGCATCATCGAATACAGAACCATCTGTCACATCATAGCAGTTTTTACCCCGAGGAAACAGTCACTTTTCTTTACGCATTTCTCGAAAGCAAACGCTTCCTTTCATGGCACCTTATGACTTCGACATGTGTCTCGAATCCCTTCTGCAGTTTTCCATGAGCCAGTTTCGGTTTATCTGATATTCTCATCATGGTTATCTCATCTGTGTGCGCGTTTTACCTTGGCGACATCTGTTACGGAGATTACAGGGTCGAGATGCACAAGAAAGAGCGTGGTGGCGTGGTTACTTTGATCCTGTTATTATACTTTTTTTCTACTTTCGTATACCAATGGCGGTATTAACGTCTTATTTTTCTCTTGTTTGAGCAGAAGTAAACGTATTCACTTACTGCCTTCATTGCTAATTTGTTTTTACTTGGGTGTCCGAGAAAGACTTTACAGCATCCTGCAGGAACTTCGGAGCAGAAAATATTGTCGGTGTTGTCAGCATGCACGACAATTTATTGTGTCTCTTTGAGCATTTTCAGCAGCCAATTTAATTTGAAAATGATTGAGTAGGCTGTATTGCAGCTGCAGTTGCAGTGGGGGTACGTGAAACGTCGTGTGCGTGCAGCTGAGGGTCTATGGGCACTGAGTTTCAAAATGATGACAACTCACATTTATTCACGCATTACACGTATTACATGCTGAATTTATAACAGCGTGTGGCGATCCTATTTCGTAACCTAACAATCGTGCTCTTTCTCTAGCCTTCACAAGCCGCCGTGATCAAAGGCGGCGGGAGCGAACTGGCATTCCTCTGTCCTGCTGCTCGAGCCTGTTCAGCCTGTTCATGTCTGTCCCATCGTTTTTTTTCTTGTGTCCTTGTTCTTTATGCGCAACTCTGTACATAGTTGTGGCATACGAAAAGACCCGAATAGATAGATACCTTACTGTTCGTGCCATTTCTGCATCTTTTGTGTTCAATGTGGGAACGCCATAGCTCACCAACTGTCAAATGTCTCCAACAAATTGCACACTTGTAAGCCTTGAACTCCTAATGAACATGGTCTTGAGTTTGATGGATGAGACCTAGACCTAACATGGCTGATTGAGTTTACTCAAGCGCGACCACTCCCTCTCGGATCGACAAACGCACTGCCGAGCTATGCCTCTCTGAACGCCGAGCGAGAGGCGAAATTTACCTCCTTTATCGTCGTTTCTGGCAGCATAACGGTGCAATCTATGTACGTGATACATACATCAGGAAGTAATTGCTTTTTTCTTCCATACAACAATCTCAAAGTAAGGCGCTTAACGAGTGCGGTTGAAAATACATAGTCATAAGAGTATCTCGTGCCTTCGATACCTTCGGTTCCAGCAAGCACGCCCCTATGCTGACCGAACTGTAAGACGTCACAAGAAAGAGAAGAAATAAAGTATCAAGAACAAAAAGTATACTCTGCAGTTGGTTAAACAAAGAAGAGTTTTTAAGAAAGAAGAAGGAAAGAACAGGATCGGAGCAAGTAAACAAACGCATCACACCGAGAACGAAATTTAACTGTTATTTTTCAAGATACAAGATTACATAATAGCCGGACCTAATCGCTGGCGCGAAGAAGCTCTCCCAGTGTAAAGACGCCATTGATATCCATTAACCAAGCCAATCTATTTTTTTCTCTGAGTTATGGGAGAACCGCTAAGGAGCTCTGAAGGATTAGTGGTGTAGGCTTCGATAACTTCTCTTTTTCTTTAGTTGCTGGGATTATGCCTGATCAAAAATTTGTTCTAGCTTGCAGAATATGGAGGCCGACAACACCGATGAGGTCATGGTCCTCAAGCAGTTTTAGTACAACTACACAGCAACAGAAGCCTTAAGAACTCCAGACAGCAGTCGAAGATGGCACAAAAAGGCTTTTACAGGAAAGAAGAAAATCTGCGAAGCTTCTTTAAGAAGCAGCCCTCCATAAGCTGGCAAATGAAGTCAAAACATGTATAAGAGATTGGTACTACATCTAGTTTACTCTGCTAAATCCCACAAAAGAGGACCTCCTTTTAATGTAATTGCGCAAGACACCAGATCCTCGCTTCAGGCGTGGACCCTGTATCTTCACTAGCACTTGATTAAGCTTCAGGGGAAGGATAACTTCTTGATGCACTATTCCGAAGACTTGGTAGCATTTCTGGGGATTATGAAGCGATATGCTGTTTTTCTGTGGATTTCACGCACACGTAATACAATATTACACAGAATGTTGCCATTGAAGCAGCGCAAGAGGTAGTTTACTTGCACTGCGTAATAAAATTTCAAAACGCATGTGGCACTACTTTTTAAAAGTGTATTGACCTCCTACGGATGGATTTCCAGCCTCTCTACGCCTCTTTCAACGCGGCGAAATTCTTGGAAAACGATTGTATGTGTATTGGATTACAAATGAACCCTGGTCTTTATGACACGTGTCTTGTCAGAGGCAACGAAAAGCTGCAAGAGCTGCTAGTCCAATTGAGCGTGGTCACCAGGTACGTGAATGACTTTCTTTTTTGTCAACGTGTAGTATTAGTGACCAACAACTGACCTCAGCGGGCTTCATTTTATCTATAACTTAGCGTTTCAGGACCGCTTCGAGTATCTTGAGCATTACCTTACCATTACCTTTAACTTCGAACATTGCCTTACGCAAACAACCATCGGGCTGAACTCAAAGCACAAGAGAAATATGTCAAGATGTACGCTGCCGCACGACGCGCCACACTCCAGAATACCAAAAAAGAGCGTTGCCACAGGGAACTTTGCTTGAGACGACTAAATCTCATGGACACAGTTGAAGCTGGTGTTGGGATGCAGACTCAGACCTTGGAAATGAGTGCATGCCAGCGCCGTTTGATAGATTCAATTAAAGCTCCGGTGCTTCAAAGAACTGTCAGTGATAAAATTCCCAAGAAAGATGGAAGAAACAAGCATTTTGTATCCCCGGCTTATATGCATATAGTTAAACACTAACTGAGAAATGTTTCGGCAAGGTATTGAGTCCGCGTAACCTTCGCAACATCATGAAAGTTAAAAGGAATGTGTGCAAAATAAACAGGTACAACAGCACAAAGAATGACGACGCATGCAGTACGAAACATACGCAACGTTTGTTGGATGTGCTATGACCGTAGCGTGCAAGATACCCTTGTCGTGTGGTGCTGGCTACGTTGTCCAAGCGGCGAGGTGTAAAAAGGAAATGCTGTGCGAACAGCCTCTCCTTATAGTATAACATATGGTACGTGTTACATATGTTACATATATTACATTGTATGTTACACATGTTACATATGACATATGTTACATATGGTATAACGTTATATGGCACATGTTCTGACTATTAAAATCAAGCTATTGATCGCGTAGTCAAAAGAATTGTCAATAGCATAACTTATGCTACCGGACTAGAACAATCAGACAGAGAACAAAAGTATAATATTCGAGGAATACAGAACAGGAGATATTTAGGTATGTGGTTGCAACGCGCTATGATTATTAAAATTCTTTTAAAGTATTGGTAACAAAGATGTAGCGTTACGAAAAAGTGAAAGGTATTTTAAATCAAGGGTGTTAACGAACTATGAAAAAAAACAATAAATTATTATGTCCCCGAGATTGCCCCTCAGCCACACGTGCCAACCTGTCACCTTCACAATTCGTAAAATGCCACAAAAGAGGCGGGTGGGGGAGATGCAAGTAGTGCTAAGGTGGTACATATTTACTTGAAGGCTTGCCCCCCAGGAAACTTATCTTAAGAGATACATGCGCACTTGAGTGGCGAGCATCTAGCTTTTAGATGCAGCACACCGAGGAGCAGCAAATTTTGAACAGCATATACTGACAAGCAACAGAATGTTTCTGTAACACAGTGACTTTTTCGGCTATAAAGCGGTTGCCAAGTTTACCTGCTTCATGAACTTGTTTTTACAAACATGCTCGAAAAAAATACGCTTCTTGCATTCTTTCCCCACTAAACGACTTTCATGAAGACCAACGCGTCATACATTTTTGCGAGGCCAAATAGTTTTACGTAAAAGTTAACACAGCGACTCAAAAATTGTAAAACGTTACCCAAGTCCGTAAGCTTCACGAAAAATTCGGAAAATTTAGTAGCTATGCCCTCAAGACATGTGTGTCAGTGCACTTTCCATAACCCTGAGCAAAAAAAAAGATAGCTTAATCAGTGATAGGCCTGGGCGTCATCAAATCAATTGCTGCAATGCGCGGCAAGATGTCCCGCTGTTTGCAGGAAATGACAATTGTATCGGTGCTCACCCAGCCTATCCTTCTTACAGCGAAGCTGTATATGGCTAGCCGATTTGTCTATCCGTCCGTCTGTCGGTCGTTTTCACGACGAAAAGTCCTCCGGCGCCACCCTATTCGCATGCGGGAAAGAAAAAAAGAGAGAGGCGTGCGATTAGCCAACGCCACCTAGATATGACAAGGCTGGCATGTTTACTTCAATTGAAGACGTCACGTACCTGGCCCGAATTTCGATTGAGGAGGCTGGCGTGGTGATAGCGGTGACGTAAAAATTACTGTTGCCTACTCAGGGAGAACACGGGGAAATGCGGCAGATGGAAATTCAAGACGATGAGCAAAACGAAGCCAAGGTGAAAGCAGGAGCCAACTTTTCGACAAGTGGACTTGTCTACTTCAAGGCGACGTATGCGTTCCTCGCCACGGTGTATATAGGTGGGGTTCTTCTAAAGGCGAGCGGGTGTAAGGCGAGAGGGTGCGGCAATGAGGGAAGGTGTGTTAGCGTGTCGAATTGAGAGTAAAGGAATGCTGTGGACAAGGCCAAGGCTGTCGTGTCCGCTGCCGGAGGGGGATGCAAGCAAAAGACTGACGCCACTCCGATGTAGCCACGAACCCAAAAAAACCCTGTGTTCATTAGACAGCCGCCTGTTATCCTTTTTCCTCAGTGACGTCATAGCCTGCGCACACCTGTGCTTTGTAAGATCAGAGCACCGATAACACTACGTCTCTTTCTTTTACAACACATAGAAAACAAATGAACCACAAAACAACCAAACAGTATGAAACATTCAAATAGGATGAGTATACAGCACCGAATATCGGTATGCAGCTCTCAAGTGTACTCATATCACTGTGGCGGCCTTATTTCTCGACCGTAGCGTGTCATATAAGCACCGGGTCTCCCGTCGTCATATGAGGCAGCAGCCGGCGTTGAATTAAGCGCAGAAGGTTCTGCTGAGGCCTTTCTGTCCTTGGATTGGCCTGCAGTGTCCATAGTGGCAGGAAAGTCATAGGATGGTTATGCAAAAAAGAAGTGAGGCGTGCAGACAGGAAACAAGAGTAGAGAAGTGGACAACATGAACAACATGGCGTCCGTGTTGTCTACTTCTCTACTCTTGTGTCCTGTCTGCGCGCCCCACTTCTTTTTTGCATAATCAACCCTTACCAACTGGCTCAGCTTTCTGACGTTCTAAGCTTCATAGGATGGCTTATGCACGCCGGTTCATTCGCTGTACCGGACCAACGCACGTCTGTTTCTCTCTAGTTCAACCCCATCCTCTGGCCGCGCCTGATGAGGCTGAGGCCGCGTGGCTGGATTCAGCACTTATGCGTGAATTTTGCTGTCTTTTACCCATACCTGGTTTCCTGGGGCGAGCAGCGGTAGCTGCGTTACCGCATGGCAACGGTCGTAGTCGAGTTTTTGCCGAATCCGCACTGTCTTGTCCTTGTATCGCAGGCTCCTGAGTCCACTCGTCATTGATGGTACTAGCTTTTTCGAGTGTACGGGGAACGTAGAGCGCCACGGTCGGCCCATCAATAGCTGGGCCTGGCTTGTACCCAAAGTACCTGGGGAGTCCCTATAAGCTAGGAGAGCCAGGTACGGGTCAACCAATTTTTCAAACATCCGTTTTACTGTCTGCATTGTACGTACGGCAGCTCCATTTTACTGCGGGTATCTGGGGCTGGACGTGACGTGACGGAAGCCATAACCAGTCGCAAACAATGCAAATTCTGCAGAAGCGAATTGAGGACCGTTGTCTGTTGCGACAAGTTCTGGAATCCCGTGCCTAGCAAATACACTCTTGATTTGCTCAATACCCGCCGCCGAGCTCGTGGAAGACAAAAGGGGGCAAGCTCTGGATAGCGCGAAAAATAGTCTACGACCACGGGGTACGATCTACCATGCAAATGGAAAAGGTCAGCTCCCACCTTCAGCCAAGGCAAGCTGGGGGACTCTGATGGCATCATGGGCTCGGCTTTCTGAACGCGCAGTCTCGCGCACTCTCGACGACTGTTTACCAGAGCTCCTGGTTCAACGATGAGACCGGAACACCAAACAGATTCGCGAGCCCTTGCGTGACATTTCACAATGCCATGGTGACCAACATGCAATGAACAATGTATTTCACTTCATAGGTTCTGAGGCACCACAACACGAGGCCAATGCAGAAGCACACCGTCACGTATTGTAAGGTTTGCTCTCTCCGACCAGTAAGGGCTTAGCCGACTGCTCACTTTAGCGAGATGTGGCCAGCCCTGCTTACAATACAACCGAAGTCGTTGGCAGGTTGAGTTTTTTCTTGCGCGAACTTTATTTTGTTCCAGTGGGCTGAACATTTCAGTTCGCTGATGCAGCCTTGTGCATGGCTCGATACTTCACCGCAATCCAGCTCCCCTATCTCTACATCCGCTTCCGTGCAAGGTGCCCGAGAAAGGGCGTCGGGGGTGCCAATCTGTTTTCCTGGGACATAGGAGACTGAAAAGCGATATCGCATGAGTCTCAATCGGAATGTTTGTATTCTAGGGGGAAGCACATCAAGGGGTGACTGACCGAGTAGCGATACGAGCGGTTTGTGAACGGTCTGAAATTGAAATTCCAGCCCTATGAAATACCCTTCCAACCTCTCTGCCGCCCACGTCAGTGCAAGCGGTTCCTTTTCTATCCGTGCGTATCGTTGTTCTGTTGGCGTTAATGAACGAGAGTGGTATGCAACCGGCCGCCTTTCCCCCATCTGATTGCACTTGCACGAGCACACAGCCAAGACCGAATGATGACATGTCGGTGGAAACAATAGTGCGCAGCTTAAGGTCAAATTTTGCGACACATTGCGCTGAGGTGATGAATTCGTTCAGAGTCTTGAATTTTTGCTGTGGCAGGGCCCAGTGCCACTCACGGCCTTTCAAGAGAAGACTACGGAGTGGTGCTGACACGTCGGCAAGCTTCTTCACAAACCTTGCCAGATAGTTTATCATGCCCAAAAGTTTGCGGACAATAGCAACATTTGATGGCATAGCCATTTCGTTTATGGCTCGAACATTCTTGGGATCCGGCGTGATTCCCGACGCATTGGCCACGTAGCCTAAAAACGCTACTTTGCTGACACAAAAGGAACATTTTGCCCGGTTGTGTGTTACCCCCGCTGCAACCAACCTTTTGAGCGCTGCGTGCAGTCGTTCATGTTCAAGCTTCGTAGCTCCGTAAACCAAAACGTCGTCCATCAGGTTCCCTACTCCTTGAAGGCCATCTAAGATTTCCGCCATTCGCTTTTGAATGCATTCCGGGGCCGAGGTGATACCGAACGGCAGTCGCTGGAAGCAGTACCTACCAAAGGGGGTGATAAATGTTAGTTTTTGACTTACTTTCGCCAATTTAACCTAGTGAAATCCTGAATTGGCATCTAATTTCGAAAAGTATGTGGCTCCCGTGAATTGCCCATGTGCGTCGTCTACGGTTGGCAAGACACACCGTTCACGTAAGACGCTCTTGTTCAGCTGGGTTAGATCCACACAGATTCAAACTTCCCCACTTACTCTGACTACTGGAACCATACCTGCACACCATGTAGTTGGGCCATTTACCTTACTAATTACTTTGCTTTGGACCGTTTTGGCCAACTCCAGTTTGACGGGGTTCTTTAACGGGATGGGTATCCGCCGCGGCGCGAAAATTGCAAAGGGGACCGCGCCCTCTTTCATGCGAATGGTATATTCGCCTGACATCATACCCAGTCCAGGGAAGAGCTGCGGATACATGTGCTCGTACTGTTTATCGTCAACCACATCAAGAAATTTGACAACACCATGTGCTTCAATGGCTGGGAGCCCTAATAGGACACACTTCAGTGACTCTACAACGTACTATGTTTGTCGCGTTGTTTTGCCTTTCCAAACAATATCTGCTAAAAAACAACCATGCACTTCGAGGCGCTGATTCGCAGTGCTTCTCAACACCACTTGTGACCGGTATATACGAGGTGGTACACCGGGGAAATCGGCCGGAACAACAGTGACTTCGGCTCCTGAATCAATTTTTACACTTACGCGAACATCATTGATAGACACTTCCGCGTATCTGGCATTTGAGTCGTTGAGTGTCCCAACAAAAAAATTTTGTCCATCGCCTTCTAGCATAGTGGACACACCCTCCCGGTTTTCTGTTATCTTGTGACGCACCACGACGAAATTTCCTTTGACTCCACAGGGGTCACACCACGCTGAACGTGCAGGGCACCGGGCTCTCGGGTGGCTCGACCGTCTGCAGAACTGGCACGCTTGCGTTCGCCGCTGTGCTGCGCCAGGCTCCCAGTGTATTTAATTTATACACATACCTCACAGGCTCCAACTGGAGTATTGCTTGAGGGGGGTAAGAGAAACAAGATGTCGAAAACAGGAAAAAAAAACATAGCTTACAACAAATCAAGCAATTGTAAAAAAAGAAAGTTGAATCGAAAGACGCCGAACAACATCAAGCAAACGAAGAACAATAACACTCTGGACGATCAGAAACGCGCATGGCTCATCGAATTCCTGCAAAGAACTGCAAGTGCATGTATATATAATAATAATATATGAGGTTTTACGTGCCGAAACCACTTGCTGATTATGAGGCACGCCGTAGTGGGGGACTCCGGAAATTTTGACCACCTGGGGTGCTTTAACGTCCACCTAAATCTAAGTACACGGGTGTTTTCGCATTTCGCCCCCATCGAAATGCGGCCGCCGTGGCCGGGATTCGATCGCGCGACCTCGTGCTCAGCAGCCTAACACCATAGCCACTGAGCAACGGCGGCGGGTATGTATATTTATAAACTGCTTGCAAGGATAGAGAATGACAGTCAAGTCACATGGTACAAATAAAACGTGTGCGCATACCTACGGTATCAATTTTTTATGTTTCTCTAAACGTGTCCAGAATATTAATTTCAACAATGTGGCTTGGAAGATCGTTCCAAGCTGCTATTGCCAGAGGTAATGCAGATTTGTTAAATGCATTTGTGTGGCCGAAAATACGTGTGAAACTGTGTGCGTTATATAAGCGGCGAGATGTGCGAAATGGGTGGGAAAGGGGTAATGTAGTAGCGTGTCGACTGCGAGTGATTTTGTGCAGTAAGCAAAGCAGAGCGATCATCCTTCTAGATTCAAGAGATGGGAGTGATAGTGATTTCTTTATAGCAGTTACGCTAGAATGCCTACTGTAATCTTTCGTGATGAAACGCGCGGCACGGTTTTGAACAGATTCGAGAGAATTTATTAAATATTCCTGATGGGGCGACCAGATGGTGGAAGCGAATTCAAGCTGAGGACGAACAAAGGTTCTGTACGCTATTTCACGAGTGGCTGAAGGGGATTCACGTAAGTTTCGTTTTAGGCAACCAAGTGTGCTAGATGCTTTTGCTGTAACATGTTTCATATGCGCCTTCCATGATAAGTTTGTTGTAATATGAATAGCGAGATATTTGTACAAGGGGGTGACAGTGACAGCACTGTTGTTAAGCGGGTAAGTGTAAAGAGAGTTAGTTTTCTTTCGGCTGACACTCATTAATTTGCATTTTTCTGTATTTAGTGACATTTGCCATAGCTTGCACCAGCTTGTAATCTTATCTAGATCGTTTTGAAGAGCGATGTGATCGTCAGGTGTCTTAATTTGGCGATAAACTACGCAATCATCGGCAAATAATCTGATTGGTGATGCTATGTTCGATGGCAAATCATTTATGTAGGTGAGAAACAATAGCTGACCCAGCACGCTACCTTGAGGTACACCAGATGACACACCGGCCAAGGGAGAAGAATGATTGTCAGTGAACGTAAACTGTTTGCGGGATGTGAGGAAGTTCCTTATCCACGATATTGTAAGGCTGTCTAAATGTAATGATGATAATTTGGCTATTAATCTAGAGTGGGGAATGCGATCAAAGGCTTTGGCAAAGTCAATAAATATACTATCAATCTGGAAACCATTGTCTATGTATGTGAATAGCTCGTTAATGAATTCGATTAGTTGAGTCTCACAGGAAAGTCCTTTCCTAAAACCATGTTGCTTCCGATAGAAGAAATCGTTAGCTTCTAAGTGCTGCACAATATTGGATGCTATCACATGCTGTAGTAGTTTACATGGAATGCTTGTTAATTATATGGGTCGGTAATTACTTATCCTACTTTTATTGCCCGATTTAAAGATGGGAATGATTTTCCCGATTTTCCAGTCACATGGTAGTTCGCCTGTGGATAAGGATTGCTCAAAAATACGTGATAGAATGGGGGCTGTATATGTGTACGTATGCTTTAAAATTTTATTATTTAGACCATCAACGCCGGCTGAGGTAGAGACCTTTAGTTCTTTAATTGGGGATGAGATGCCGGCGGCATACATCTTTATTGGTGCCATATACCTGTAGTTTACGTCTGCAATTGCGGGAATGGTAGAGTAATCCTCGCGTGTAAACATCGAGGTGAAAAAATTATTAAAAGCAGCTGAGGATTCTTCTGAAATAGGTGCTCCGGTATTGTCTTGGAGTGAAATTCGGCTCGAGTCATTTCGAGGGGAGATCACTGCCCAGAATTTTTTAGGGTTATTTTGAATCATGGATTGGAGGTCATGTGAAAAGAATTTGTGCTTAGCGCTACGAATGTTACAGCAACAATCTTTTTCGGACTCAATGTTTTAACCATGCCACTACGGTTCCTTGACGCTTTGAGATTCTGAACAGGCGTTTCTTTTTATTTTTTAGTGAGCGCAGCGCCCTGTGATACCATGGTTTTGAACTATTTACCCGGAAGTGAATTACTGGAATATGAGCATGTGTAAGCTGTATTAGCGTTTTCTTAAGGAGCTTCCAGTTTTCCTCAACAGGTCGGGAAACAAAATTACGTATGAACGAGCTGTAGAAATTCTCTAAACCTATGTGGATGGCAATGAAATCAGCCTTCTTATAATTAAATATGCGCTTAGGTGTCGTGGTGCGTTTGTATAGTGGTAGTTCTATTGTGAGGTTAACGAGTAGATGATCACTAAAACCAGGCATCAAAGAAACCGATGGAACTGTTTCATGGATGGATGTGAAAACGAGGTCAAGAACATTATTGCCACGAGTGGGTTTCTGAACCATTTGCAGTAGAGAAATGTCTAGTGCAAGCGCTACGAAATCGCTGGAGTGTTGGCAGGGTGACGTTAGGTTAGCCCAGTCAATTTCTGGGTAATTAAAATCACCAAATAAAAATGTGTTACCTTTAGAAAATTTCTTAGTAATTTCGCAAAGATTTTCATACAAATATGACGTGAACGTTTCCGTACTGTCTGGTGGTCGATAACATGTTCCAAATACGTTCTTTGAATGCGAAGATGGAATGCAGGCCCAGGTTATTTCAAGTGGGCTTGAAATTCTAGTGTAAAGGCAGTAATGTCTTTTTTTGCGGCTATCAATACCCCGCCGCCCCTTCTTCCATCCCTGTCTTTACGATAGATGCTGTAGTCAACTGATGGTTGTAGGACTTCGTCATCAGTGATATCGGAGTGGAGCCATGTTGCTGCGACAAGTAGAATATCACAATTGCTGTTTTCTAGATGCGAGAAACTTCGACACGTTTTGGGAGTAAACTGCGCATATTCGTGAAAGATATCGAAATCTGCACTACATCATTATGGACACTTGGATTACGAGGTGGATTAATATCAGATGAGACTGCCGACCTTCGAAACTGCTATCTAGATGATTGAATAACACTGTCAGTGTCAGCGCAGTACGTGAACACGGTATTCTTTATGCGCAGTTTATCGACGGCAAGATTAAACGGCACATTTTTGGACTTCCCAAATTCTATTAACTTTCTTCTGGCTACTCTTGTTTCAATGAAAAGTCTTCGCGCACAGCAAAATTTGTATTTTTGAACTTATAACCTTTTTCTATTACTCTTTGCTTATCCTTGAAGAAGGTGAATTTAGTAATAATCGGTCTACATTTACCCACTTGATATTTGCCAAGATGATGCGCACGGCCGATTTGCGAAGATTCGATTGTAACGCCAAGCTCTTTTGAACAAATATCAATGACTCTGCCTTCTGACGCTGACCATGTTTCTTTGGAATCGTCGGGGATGCCAAAAAGAGGAGATTACATCGCCTTAGCCGATTTTCCGTATCATCGCATCTTGATTCAATAGTGTTAATTTGCTCAGATATTGAATTAATAGCTTCAGGCGAGCGCAGTGGCAATGCACTTTGGTTTTTTTCAGCGATGACGTGTCAACCTCAAGAACACGTATTCTTGAAAATAGCTGTTGGAGTTCCTCGTTGACAGATGCTTGCCAGTGCTTAAGTGCGTGTAAATCACTACGCATATCTGCCTGCCCGCTTTCAATCCTTGTTACGGTTTCCAAAACAGTTGTTAACAATTCTTCTGTAGAAGGTCCCGGATTTGTCTCGACATCGCCAGATAGAAGCAGAGTCATTATTTTAACGCACATTGCTACACAGCTGCTACAACGCTTAAACAAGTTAGAGAGCTCAGTGGGGCACTACACCAAGAATAGGCAATGGTTGCTACTCCGAACGGAAAAACAATCAAGGTATCTAACCTAAAACATGATTAAGGGTGAATGCGCCATTCTTGCAGCGGTGTTGTGCCCCAGTGAAGTGCTCGCCGAGGAATCCTTATGTAGTCTGAGGCCACGATTGATAGCGGAAGCGGTAGATGCCGGTACAGGTTGCCAGCTATCGTGGGATGTCCGACCAAAAAGCACTGGTGGCGTCCAATAGTTTAAAAGGTCCGGGTGAGGCCAGCTTGTCGGTGCATCCGCAGTGCACGCAGTAGCAGTCATATAAGCTGCCGGGCACGCAGCCACGGGCACAATCGTCAGCACGGCCACCTGAAACAAGATTAAGGGTAAGTGCGCCATTCCTGCAGCGGTGTTGTGCCCCCTTGTCGGACGGCTTCCTCGTTGTTCGTCGGATCACGTCAAGTTCACCTGTATTCGCCTCGTTGCTGACGGCCCGGAGTTCCAGTTGCTGTCGGTGAACTATTTGATTGAGCCTGGCTCTCGCCAGAGCGGTCGCTAGCATAAGGGTGGCATCCATCTGGAGCGCTTCCGACAGCTGTGCATCCTCGAGGTCGGCCACAAATCTGTCGCGGATGATTCGATCCTGGAATTCTGCAAATTGACAGTGGTCTGCAAGGTCGTGCAGGGCTGTCACAAAGTTGTTTGAACTTTCTCTGGGTTCTTGCTGTCGGCGATGGAAATTTGCGCTTTCATAAACTACATTCTTCATGGCCACAAAATGGGTGTCAAACTTTTTCTTCACTTTCTCGTAGCTTCGAGACTCCTCTTCGGTAAGGCCACATGTCTGCAAAATATTTCTTGCATGCCTGCCAATGGTGTACAAAAGCGTTCGCACCTGGGCTTCTCCATTCTGTCGTTGAGCCCCGACGTGTAGCGGTAGTCATCGAAGGATATAATTCATTCTGGCCTTTCGGAAGTCCGGTCGAAGTTGAAGGGCGTCGGTGGTGGGATGGCTGCCGGTGGCGGGGCTGCCACTGGCGGAGCCGTCATCGCGCAGATCGAACGCCGGGTGAGCGCCGCAAAAGCAACTAGGATAGGGGGGTCGATCCCACTTCTGACACCATGTCGTGTCCACTGCCAGAGTGGGGACGCAAGCAAAAGACTGATGTCACTCCAATGTAGCCACGAACCCAAAAAGCTCCGTGTTTATTAGACAGCCCCTTTTTGTATTTTTCCTCAATGACGTCACAGCCTGCACACACGAGTGTTTGGTCAGATCAGAGCACTGATAACGCTACGAAAACCAGCCCCCCCCCCCACCCCCCCCACCCCCCCCCACCCCGGTCTGTCAACGCACGCGTGTTAGCCAGCGTGTCAACGGCGTCTGACATACCAGCTGAAAAAAAAGAGGAAGGAAAGGGGGAAAAGGGGGGGGGATACGCCAAGAAATCAAACCAAGTATTGTTGCTTATAGCTTGAAATTCAGCATAGCGAATAGATTCTAAAGCTCCATTCGAAACGTTTATGCCTATTGGTTGCAATGTCTTGAACTTATCGATAAGGTATGATTCTCTATATTTTCTGAACGAGAAAGAAAATACAGAGAATCATACCTTATCCATACTTTCGATGTTGTTGAGAAACACGAGGAGAATTCTCGTAGAAGGTTCTCTATTTGCTGTTTCTGGCTCGGTGATAGTGCTGCTTCAGTGTTGACGGATGCAAGCATGGATTATACGTTGTCAGAATCCAGTAGTGCAGTATTGGAAGGGCTGAAATCTCTAATCTGTTCATAATCGTTAAGGCGGGCAATGACGGTTACCTTCGCGACATGCTGGACTTCATTTCCAAAATTAATCAGAAAGACGTTCGAACACCCCTCACGCAGCCAAGCGCCTTAAATTGTTCTTCCCACTCGAACGTCGCGATGGCAAACTTCGTTGAGAGCGACACACAAGATTCCTGCAAGTTGATTACTGCACCTTTCGCCTGCAAAACGTCCATTCCAATAATTAAATCCCTTGAGAATTCTGACCGAACAATGAAACTGCCGACGTATGTAAAGCAGCGTATTCCGATTCTAGAAGTGCACCTGCCCCCGGGATGACAAAGTGTCCTCCGGCGGTTCGAATTTGCGGTCCTCTCCAAGGAGTCAGCTCTTTTTTGTGTCTTCTGGCAAGTACATTACTCATAATGGAATGGTCTGCTCCTGTGTCTACTAAAGCAGTTATATCAAAGCCGTCTATAAACACACATAAATCGGAAGCAACGTCACTCTTTCCGCAGCGGCTCTCGCGTCCATCGGTATATTTCTGAATCAGCGCTCTTGCGTCGAATGCGGCCTCAACTCCACAGGTCACCGGTATTAGTTTTCGCGACGTGGGCTTTGGGAGCGTTGCCTTGGGGAGCTTGAGGATGAACGCGGGCTTGGTCATCGATACCTCAGCGGCACTGTTGACCGAAGTTGATGTTGCTGTGAAGTCTGCGGGCTTTGTCGCATTGACAAATACGCCTGGATTCCAAAAGGGCGTTCACCGTTTCTTGGGCAAGGAGCGTTTACGGAAAACCCCCGAAGTCCCGCCCTGCGGTATTCGCACATGCTGTAGAGATGACCAGCTTCAACGCAGTGGTAGCACAGTGGGATTCTCGCAGAAGTAAGCCACATGTCAGCCTTCCGGAATCTCGTCTCAGGCGGACTTGGCAAGAACCGAGGTTTTGGTACATGCGTACTCAGGAAGAGGACCTTAGTGTTGAAGCAATGATTGACCATCGTGTGGGCACCATTAAGAAGTGCACGATAGAAGGCGGCGGTAACTCCGTTAGACAGGATAGCAGTAAGCTATCGCAGGAAACGAAAGATCTGATCAAGAAACGCCAATGTATGAAACCTTCTAACCTTACAGCTAGAATATAACTGGCAGAACTTTCGAAGTTAATCAACAAGCGTAATACAGCTGACATAAGGAAGTATAATATGGATAGAATTGAACATGTACTCAGGAACGGAGGACGATTAAAAGCTGTGAAGAAGAAACTAGGAATTGGCAAGAATCAGATGTATGAGTTCAGAGACAAAGCCCGCAATATCATTACTAATATGCATGAGATAGTTCAAGCGGCTGAGGAGTTGTATAGAGATGCAGCAGCACTAACCACGATAATGGAAGAGAGAATAGTATAGAGGATTCGATATCCCACAAGTAGCGCCGGAAGAAGTAAAGAAAGCCTTGGGAGCTATGCAAAGGGGGAAAGCAGCTAGGGAGGATCAGGTAAGAGCAGATTTGTTGAAGGATGGTGGGCAGATTGTTCCGAAAGACTGGCCACCCTGTATACGCAATGCCTCATGACCTCGAGCGTACCGGAATCATGAATGAAAGCTAATATAATCCTTATCCATAAGAAAGCGCACGCCAGAGACTTGAAAAATTTTAGAACAATCAGCTTACTGTCAGTTGCCTACATACTATTTACTAAGGTAATCGCAAATAGAATCAGGAACACCTTAGACTCCTGTGAAACAAAGGACCAGGCTGGATTCCGTAAAGGCTACTCAACAAAAGACCATATCCACACTATCAATCAGGTGATAGAGAAATGTGCCGAATATAACCAACCCTTATATGTAGCTTTCATTTATTACGAGAAAGCCTTTGATTCTGTCGATACCTCAGCAGTCATGGAGGCATAACGGAATGAGGATGTAGACGAGCCGTACGTAAACTACTGAAAGATATCTATAGCGGCGCCACAGCCACCACAGTCCTCCATAAAGAAAGCACCAAAATCCCAATAAAGAAAGGCGTCAGGCAGGGAGATACGATCTCTGCAATACTATTCACAGAGTGTTTACAGCAGGTATTCAGAGTCCTGGATTGGGAAGAATTGGGTATAGGCGTTAATGGAGAATACCTTAGTAACTTGCGATTCGCTGATGATATTGCCTTGCTTAGTAACTCAGAGGACCAACTGCAATGCATGCTCACTAACGTGGAGACGCAAAGCCGAAAGGTTGGTCTAAAAACTAATCTGCAGAAAACTAAAGTCATGTTTAACAGTCTCGGAAGAGAACAGCAATTTACAATAGGCAGCGAGGCACTGGAAGTCATCAGGGAATGCATCTACTTAGGGCAGGTAGTGACGGCGGATCCGGATCATGAGACGAAAATAATCAGAAGAATAATGGGCTTGGGGGCATTTGGCAGGCATTCTCAGATCATGAAGAGCAGGTTGCCATTATCCCTCAAGAGAAAAGTATATAATAGCTGTGTCTCACCAGTACTCACCTACGGGGCAGAAGGCTGGAGGCTTACGAAAAGGGTTCTACTTAAATTGAGGACGGCGCAACGAGCTATGGGAAGAAGAATGATGGGTGTAACGTTAAGGGTAAGAAAAGGACAGATTGGGTGAGGGAACAAACTCGAGTTTATGACATCTTAGTTGAAACCAAGAAATAAATGGGCATGGGCAGGACATGTAATGAGGAGGAAGATAACCGATGGTCATTAAGGGTTACGGACTGGATTCCAAGGGAAGGGAAGCGTAGCAGATGGCGGCAGAAGGTTAGGTGGGCGGGTAAGATTAAGATGTTTGCCGGGACGACATGGCCACAATTAGTACATGACCGGGGTAGTTGGAGAAGTATGGGATAGGCCTTTGCCCTGCAGTTGGCGTAACCAGGCTGATGATGATGATGACATCAAGCTTGTGTGCAGCTAGAAATCAGCACAACGGTACCCACGCTGTTACGATCGTTGTGTATGTTTCATGGCTCCTAAACCGCAGCTTAGAAATAGAGGATAACACTGCAATAAAGTCATATTTGTGAATGGAATATTCAGAAATACACAGTTGATCTCCGAGGCTGATTGTAGGCTCAAGTATGCACGCACATCGCGCTGCGTGTTCCGTCCACCTCTACGTCAGCAGAAACTCCGGCCATGACACCTTAAACCACTCCAGCACGTCTCACATAACCGTTTACCACGTAGAAGACGTACGTCATACTAAACAAACCGCACGACCGCGACAACAAATGCCAGTACCTACCGCCGAGCCTATACCTGTCATGCAAAACACCACTTCCACCCAAGCCAATACGGCACTGCTCATAGGCGGCGCCACTGCGTTCACAATATGGCGGCGCCTACGAAGAACGGTGTATAGCGGTATATTCGCTCCCCGCAGTTTATATTGCTAACTTCGCGCAGAATGGCCAAGTGGGACACATTATTGGAGGTGCCCTTGAGGTCCAGGCTGAGCCACGCTTGAGTGTCACATGCATCGGTCGGTTCGATAATGCCTTGCTTGAGCCTTAGCATGACATCCTGACAAGAAAGAGTGTTGTGAACGCCAGTGATTTCTGAAGGGAACAAGTGATTATGTTCGACGTATTTGGACCGGCGTAGGTGGATTACGTACTCTAAAATCTTCCCTCTGCATGAAGTGAGAGAGATTGGACGAAAATTATCAATTTGAATTTACTTATTCGGCTTTGCAATGAAGATCGCCTTGGTTGCTTTCCAATGTTGGGGTATCTCGCTCTCTTCGAGAGGGTGGTTGTAATACTCAGTGAGTTTGCGTATGGAATGATCACTGAGGTTGCGAAGCATTTTTTTTTATCAAGGAGTTTGGACCTGACGCCGTGGTGGTTCGCACTTGGTTGAGGGCATGTCAAACCTCCGCTTCTGAGATGGGACTGCAAAGCTCCTCCTTGGGTTCACCAGCATTATCGGCATGTACATGCGTAGGGGGGGGGGGGGGAGCACATGTTTGGAGGCCAGTTGCTGCACATGGTCGGCAGATCCGCTGCATGTTCATGCACCGGTTTATTTATCTGGTGGTTATTGTGCGACATAGACGGTGGCGGGGTCGAGCAGGTGTCGTAGCAATCGCCAGGATTTTTTTGTGCTAAGATTACCATGCGTTAATTCGCAAACCTGAGTCCATTGCTGTGCTGCCGATTTGATAGCGTATTGTTGGATCCGGGAGTCCAATTTGGTAACTATGATTCGGAATTTGTGATTGCAATGTGCTGTTAGCATTTCCTAAGTAAAGCTTGCTTCAAATACCACGTGTGTAGGAGCTTCTAATCAACTGTGGCCAAGGGTGTGTCTAGCGGGAGAGTGGTATTATGGGCCTCTACGTCTGCCTGCAAGGCGTTTGCCCATGGCTCAATGTCGGTAATTGTTTTTTCATTAGTATTGCAGCGAGATTTTCTGAATACCGTACAATTGGTAAGCTCTAGTGGTTTCGTAACTAGCGGTTTGTGCTTAAAATCTACACGGAGTTCGAGGATGAAATGGTCGCTTCCTAAGTTGTTTTGGAGGTTCTGCCATGTCGCCTTAGTGATGTGTTGAGTCAGGGTGAGGTCGGGGTACGTATCCCCACTGAGGCTATTTTAAAGCCGGGTAGGAAGAGTAAAGTCATTGTAGATGGTGAAGCCTTGATTTTTTATGTGCTGCCACAGAGCTCTTCCCTTAGGAGTGGATGCCGAGTGGCCCTACATTTGATGGGAGGCGTTGAAGTCATCAGTTAGGACTAGCAGTTGTTTATGGGCGTTAGCTTTTGGCTTGAACAAGCATGTGCTCAAAGCGGTGTTGTTGAGCATTGGAAGGGCTATAAACATTCAACACGCATAGGCTGGCTTGTTTTCGGCCTTTTAGGCAGAAGTTTAAAGAAATAGTGGGGGATGGTCAGTACTGCTGAGTGTGTCTCACTTTACAAAAAGATGTCGTTTTGCAAGTGTGGCAGTGCTGGGCTTGTCTATGTGAGGGTCTTGAAACCTGTTCTATCCAGTTAGGGTGACGTTCGCGTGCGTTTCCTGCAATTCCTGCAAAACTATAACGTCAGGGAGCTCGTTAGGATTCTGTAGAAATAGCGTTACACATGCGCGCTTGTTGAGCAACCCCCTGCAGCTTCACTGCCAAATGACCAGACTTCCGGCTGGCTTCAGTTTTTTTTTTCGCCTCATCCGAATCGCAGCAACGGTACCACAGTGCTCGAAAGCCTCCTCGACAAATGGAAAGCCCTTGGGTGCAAGCGGCTCTGTGCGAAAATAAAGCCGGCCACGCCCACCGCTGAAATTACGCTCCCTCCACGCGAATGGGACGGCCGGAGTAAACCCTGCCATTCTTGCATGCCGTATTCGCGATAAGGCTATTGCGGTAAAAGGTCTTTTAGTAGGAGATTGTAGCCAATTTGTCTTTAGCGTTGGCGGGCTGTGGCGAAGGGCACTTAACAACAAAAAGGTTTGTGAATTCGACGCCGCATCTTTCCGAAACTTCATCCGGCAGACCAACAAGAATCGCAGACTTTAGCGAATCTTTCATTTCCTCGACACAAGCAAAGCGAAAATCAGCTGACTTGCAATGCTTGAAAATATTTGATAAGATGAACACACTCGTCCTTAAAAGAAAGAAAGAACTCTAAGCTTGAAAAACCTTCTCCATTGTTTTTTAATGTCATCTGGTATGACTAGTGGGCTCTGAAAATTTGTGTCTTTTTATATACACCACTTATTCAAGCTTCTGTTATTGCAGCACTTTATTTATTCTACAAGCCACGGCTGTTAACGTGACAGCCAGCTGGAGGCGTTCTGGAGGTACAGTATGACGGAACCGAAGTTGCATCAGTTGTGTTAGGCACTTCTTTGTAATACAATCGTTTGTCGAAATCCGACGCAGAAATCTACTTTTCAGAAGTTCGCTATTATGCCAGTTATGAAAAATAATAGGTTTTAGTCCATACCCTTGATGAACAGCTGATTCAACTGGACCATGATAGGAGTCATTGTCACCAGGGATAACGTACTATGCCTGGTTGCCTAGGAAACAGCAGATTTATTTAAGTATATTGACGTCTACGTATAGCACGCTAAATTTAAAGACCAGTAGCTGTTATTTGTAAGAATATATTGAAAGAACTTGTTCAATAAATGAATAACGCCATCTACACGAGATACAATCCAAGATCAAAATTTAATCAATCACATGCGAAAAAAGCTGAGCCTGACATGACTGATGTTCATGAAATCTCCATGGAATAAATACTAAAATTTGGACTAGGAAATCCCGCACAACAGCAGCAAAATAATAACATTTTTACATTTCTTACTAAACAAATTCTTAATGTATAGCTGAATTACTGCCTTGTTGTTCTTCGCTTGGACAAATTGACAGCATTGAAATACACGGGCTCTTCGGACACGCACAATCGACTGCAGCATTTTGCTAAGAACAACGTTGATAGTCTTCGATTTCTATGTGGTGCAGTAGGTTCCATGGTTATTTGAAGGCAATAATTTATCTTAGCAGCTCCGCTATCTAATACATGACAGCGCACAAATCGTTTTGCTTTGCAAACAAGCAGTGAGGTGAACAGATCCTCTACACTTGTTCATAAAGGCTAACAGAGGAGCTATCAATAAAATTGAATCAAGGGATTGATGTATACAGGAGCAAAAAACTTTTGAACAAGCAAACATCGCAGGCGCAACTGCACATCATGCGTATTAACTTATTTTTGACATGTCTGGAAGCACGAATAGCAGCGTCGAGCATGGTCTTCCCAACAGCTTTACAGTGCAGAAAATCGCGATTTATTGACAAACTAATACCACATCGATAATTATTGCCTGCAGCGTATGCATAAAACATTATTCAAGAAGTAGAAAATGAGGGCAACATAGGCTCCCCGAAAAGAAGAAAATTTCAATCAAGGATAAGCAGCAGCCGCTGAAGTTCGGACATGCCTTTGAAATGGCGATTGCTGCCGACCTTCTCCTGTACTCACGTTTTGATATATCTGACAATGGACTCGAGTTACTTAGCATACATCGATAATGATGGGCCCTGTCTGCAAACTTTTCCCTTTTTAATGGGCCTTGTATATACGCACCTCGAACGCACGCACACACGCACTGCGTACAGAATAGAGTTGCGCAGTCTATTATTTGTTTTCGTATTGTACGAGTTATCTCTGTGCCTCGAAAAGAACCAGCGCAGCGACGACGCCTCCGGTGCGATGGAGATTAACGCGGCGCGCCTCTCTCGTCCGAAAAGAGAAGAATAAAAGGGTCCGCATTTCGGCAGTCCTGTTCAAGCCATGTTCGAGCAAAGCACTGTTCGTTTGCTAAATGCCTGCTCCGTTTCCTTTAAGGATGTCCCTTCTTTTTTCCCTATCATATTCTTTTCTTGTGACCACTGCGCTTCGAAATGAACCTTCTGCCAGCTCACGTAAACAGTTCGCATTTGTACGAATGGGCGGAGGTTGGGACGTAGGCGGAAGGGTACGCAGAGAAAACGGCGAGACAAGAGCGGAGAAATTGGGGATGGCGCCTGGAAAGGGGTTGAGGGGCAAGCAGAGGGGGAGGAGCCTCGGTAGTGCGGTGAGTAGCACCACCGTAATTCAGCACCCGCAGTCACGTCCAGATTTTGTGGCTCGCTGTATTGTTACTCAGCCACGCAAACCTGCGTGACCGTCGGAACGCGCCGAAATGAAGCCCGCTTTGCGTCAATGTGTGTGAGCAGTCTCTGCACGAAAGAGAGAGAGAGAGAGAAAGCGAGTTTCTTGCATAGGTGCGAAAGAGAGAGGTGCGCACGTCGGTCGAGGGCTCACATCGCGAGATGTGAGCCCTCGACAGGAGAAAAACAAACACAGTCGGGTAGAAGGCTGGTTGAGAGGGGGAGACGAGCAAGTCGCAAGCACCGTTTGCGCTTTGGAACCGATTTGAATGCTGCCGTTTGAGGGACCCAACACGTCAGGCTCTGCGCTCAGTGAAGGGAACACGGCTAGACACGTACGTCTGGACTTGTCCTTCCTTCCCTACGCGTACTCGAAAATACGGGACAAAAATGAGGGATGTCCGCGAGTGCCTGTGACCCAGAATGCAAGGTCGAATAAATCGAGCTTTACTCTTTTTCATCAGATGCCCGACGCGGGTTTTTCTTACCTACACTCAGGCTGTGCCCCACACGAAATTACTTCATGAAACACGCCTATATCAAGACAAAACTACTGCTGCATACCAGTTCTACTCACAATTTAAATAAATGAATCACTAAATAAATTCCCTTAACGTAGCCAGGAAGAACCCACTGGTCTTCGTACTGGGGGACGTATACCAAACATACACAACCAGTCAAGCATCCACCTAACTTTATTTCGTTGAGTACAAGAAATACGTTAATTTTGTGAAAGCAACTGTGGCTCATTCAGGGCAGGAATCCGCAGGTACTAGAAAGATAAGCAAAATTAAGAAGTACGCGCTTTATGCGTTGGCGGTTGGCAAAATATGACATATCCAATAACAGCATGACATTTCGTAGCATACCATACCAATATATGCCTTGTAAGACACAAAAAGGAACATTGAATTTTTGAGGAAGTTTGGACAAGAAGCATATGGTAACTGTTACATAGAGCAAGGTAAATATGCATTGTCCCGTCACCGTGGCGGTGAAGTATTGCAGGGTGGCAACACAATGAGGTACACATGCAACTTTTTATTGGGCGAACCCCGTGTACGTCGCGTGGGGTGTACGTTAAGGAAACCCAGGTTGCCCAAAATAATCCGAATAGCCCATTGTGTGTCTCCAATTACAAAAATTTCTAGCAATATTTTTTAGATTGTCTTTAAACTATTTTTACTAGAACCTATCAACAGTCAATTGAAGTGCTACCTAAAGCCCCTCCATCCACGCCCCACCGCCGACCAGGTTAAGTACCGCCAACCTCCTTTTCCCCTCACACCAAATCCGGTTCCGGTATGTCCGGTTTCAAGATTTCCGGTTCCGGCATTTACGCTTCCTGGAGTTGCGCTGCGACAATTTCCACTGTGATTGCAGACGATGGTGAGACGCCCGTGCTTAGCAGCTCGTGCTAATTTGAGTAGCTCGCTCTATCCATTCCACCAAGCGTCATTCGTGTGCATCTACGTGCTTGTTTGCGTATGCTGCGCCCGCACGCTTTGCCTGTCGTTCCCTTTCGCTGACAAAGTGCGGAGAGCCATGGGCTGGGGCACAACACACGAACATAATTCGCCGTACACATCTGCTCGCGTCACAACATTAACACAATTTGCCGTACACCTTTGCACGCGTTACAACACGCGCGCACGCACCAATTCAGTGCACACCTCCGCTCATATCGCACAAGAAAAGCACACTTGTTTTCACCATGTCACTGAATGCCCTCCACGCAAATTTGAACTTGTTATATTTCATAGCCTCACGTCATTGCAGTTCTTCACGCAGTGCACGCACTTGGGACGTTCGTTACCTTCGATCTGCCGCACGAGACAAGTTCCCCCTCAGAATCAACAACATAAGCTCTATGCGTCTGCCGTACAAATTGGCGTCGCGAACTCCTTCACTAAAGTCCCTCCATACGTGCTGGCTGGAGCGGATGTATGCTTCAAAACAAGAAGAATTCAAAGGGGACAAGCTGTTGTAGTCCGCTGAAGTAGTAGTTTGCGGTCGCTGTTTTCCAAATGCACGAAAAACGGGAGCGGTCACCAAGCACCCAGGCACTACGTTCCACTGTGCATTGTCTCTCGTGGCACAACCCGTCGCAGGTTGACGCGCAGCAGCGAACACGACCAGATCGCCGATTACAATAGGCGGTGGTTCTTGGATGGAATCGCATTAACAGTTTCAACCGCAGCTGGCGCAATTAAAGCCTCTCCGTAGACGCGAAAGTAAACAACGCTAAAAAAGATAGCGTCACTTCCACTCGGAACAGGAAGCTGAAGCTACGTAAGTTCCGCTTGACGCAAGAAGCTGAGGGGGTGAGTGGGAGAGGAGCGTAAAGGAGGAGGTTAGGTTGGCAGTACTTAACCTGGTCGGCGGTGGCGCTTTGATGGAGAGGCTTTAGTGCTACCAACTGTGTCTATACATCCTAACAACATTCTAGTAACACCCTACAAACAATTGGCTATGAACTCCCAACAGAAACGTGCTTATAGGATGTCTTTAAACTTCCTACCAATTTCATATGAACATTTGTCGTTATACACCCTAGTAACTTTCTTTCAAAAGAAGAATGTTCATATATCTTCTGCAACCTTTCCTATCAACCACCTATTAACATTCTTACAATTGACGAATGTTTGTAAACTTTCTGCCAGCTTCCTACTAATCCCCTATTAACAACCCTTCCTTATACACCATATTAACAGTCTTCCATTTGAAGAATGTTGGTAAACGTTCTGCCAACTTCCTACCAATGATCCATTGACATTTGTCCTTGTACACCCTAGTAACATCCTGTCAACAATTGGCCACCGTACTTAGATTGAAGCATGATCATAGATGGTCTCCAAATATTCTAGTAACCGGTAGCCAACACAAACCTTTAGACTCTCTAGTAACATTGTGGCAATATTTCACTTACATGTTATTATGTATTTACTACTGTTTTAGTGGCCCCCTAATAACATTTGTTAGTATTTGTGAACAAGTTGGTAAAAGGCAGTATGCAACCTAGAAGGTGCATGTACATGGACAACGGGTGGAAGTTTGCAATAAAAGAACTTTATTCACACAAAAACATTTACAGAAAATTGTGAGAAAAGTAATAGAGAAAAATATTAAAAAATGATAAATAAATATAGACTTAATTAGTTGATTATGGCATGGCAGCTGTCGCATAATCTCTAGCAAGCGTTGATGATACTGTATTTTTTAAATTCAGAGCTGATGTCTTTGAGATTGTTTGAAGAGTGAACCCTGAAAAGAAAGAAGATGGTCACTGTTAACATCATAGTCATGCCAGCATATCACCTATAGAACAGTTTTTAACAAGGTTCACATGCAAATTCACAAGAATGCTAGAATTGTAGCCGTCATCCCTGTTAGTTTGCAGAGGGAATGGCAAGAATAGGGCATATTTTGCAATGCATATACTTTGCTGCGTTGTGTTTACTACGTGTCATTAAAATTATGAAAGTGTGCAAGGTCGTTTCCGCAAAAAGGGAACAGCCTAAGGCTATTGTTATAGCCCCCCCTTCCCAAATTTGTGACCTGAATAACTTCAGCTTCTCGAAATGTTTAGCAATAATCTGCATAAATAATTTACTCACTCAAAGAGCAGGTATCGCAGGCCAAAATTCTAATGCGGAAAACCGAGAATTCTCGTGTCTTGCACATCATTTCTGAAGACGACCTGAAAAAGGTAGTTTAGAGCCTCTAGTGCTAAGTCTTGCTTGCCACACCAATCATGGCGTTCTCAATCCGTGATGTTGAACGGGAATTCCACAAAACCCAGGGTATATCGATACTTCACTGTAACATTCGAAGTTTTCGAAGAAACAAAGATACATTGTGTTCCTTTTTAGCACAGCATAATTTTACCTTTGATATAATTGGCTTAACGGAAACTTGGTAAAAAGAAGGTGAGCACATCTCCATTCCGGGATACAGTCTTGTAAGCAATCCCAGGAATACAGTATCTCGTGGGGGTGGAGTGGCTCTACTAATCACGCAGACAGTACCCTTTAGGAAAATCACCAATACTGAAATAAGTAACAATACGGTTGAATCTCTCTTTGTTCTTTTAGATTCACGCATAGTTGTTGGTACAATATACCGGCCACCAAACTCGAGTCTGCCCGTTTTTTATCAATCGTTGGAATCTATCCTTTCCACCCTAAGCAGTAAGAGCTATGGTACCATCACTATTGTTGGCGACTTTAACATTGATATCAGCAAAGACACGAATTGTGAATACACGCACCTACTGGATTCATACAACTTCAAAAATACAATCCAAGAACCTACTAGATTGTCACCAAGTGCATCCACAACTATAGACCATGTATTGTGTAACAGTGATAACATACGTTCTGGCGTATACGATACGAGTCTCACGGACCACTGCCCTATTTTTGCGTTATTACACAGCGCAAATAATACCATTGCAAAAAAGACTACCTTGGCAAATCGCAGGATTAATTACAAAATACTGCGACAAAAAATTAAAGAAAAGGAATTTCATGATGAATTTAGCAGTGACTCTCATATCGAATGCGCAAACTTTACAAATGCATTAGCCCACATGATATCTCAGAGTACCACATATAAACAAAACAAATACGAGGAACCTCTGTGCCCATGGATGAATAACACCATACTTACAGCAATAAAAGAAAAGGACTGGTGGTACCAAAAATGGAAAAAACATAGAGATAACACCTATTATTTGCAAAATTATCGAATATCTCGTAACCACGTAGTAGCTGTTATCCGGAGGCGGAAAAAAGAATACAACGCATTCCTAATAAAACAAGCACAAGGCAATACCAAAAAAATGTGGGAAATTATAAAAGCAGTAATTGATAAACCAAATAAAAAACCAATCGCTCCTGAACATGTCGATGCCAAGTGCGCCGACACTTTTAATGCGTATTTTACTAGCATTGGCCCAAAACTAGCGGAGCGTATTCCAGTTACTGAAAGCAATGTCGATTGCCCCATCATCCATGCATGTTTTTCCTTGGTTCAAGTGGACGAGCATACAATAACCTCAATTATATCAGGCATGCCTTGCTACAAAGCTACTGGCCACGATGGCATTACTGTAAAAGCATTGAAAGACAATATGGATATTCTTGTGCCAGTACTCACTAAAATAATTAATAACTGTATAAGTCGAGGCACATACCCTGATATATTAAAGATAGCAAGAGTTTCTCCTATATATAAAAATGGTGACGTCAATGACCCTGGAAGCTATCGGCCTATCTCTGTGCTTAGCATAATAAATACTGTATTTGAAAAGGTAATCGCGGCTCAACTGAAGCACTACCTAAACGAAAACAAGCTTCTAACAGATTGCCAACATGGATTTAGAGCCAATCGATCAACGTCTTCAGCAGTGTTAGAATTAACCCAGAGTATAAACACAGCCCTACACAAAAACGAGATTGCCGTAGGATTATTTTTAGATTTAAAGAAAGCATTTGACACGGTCTGTCATTCCATACTTCTAAAAAAATTACGAACTTATGGTTTTAGCGAAATGACAATGGACCTCTTTTCAAGCTACCTAAATGGTCGAAAACAATATGTAAAACTTGGCTCCTTTGTTTCCCAGTATACTACTATAGTCACAGGAGTTCCGCAAGGATCAGTTTTGGGGCCCATACTGTTCTCGCTGTATGTAAACGACCTCCCAACAATACTAAAGTCATCAAAATGTATCATGTACGCTGACGATACCACGCTATTATTTTCAGGTAAATCTCCTGGAATATTGCAGAACACTATAAACAGCGAGTTATCCAACATATCAACTTGGTTTGCTTGTAATAAATTAACACTTAACAGAGATAAGACAAAATACATAGTATTCAACTCCCGTTATTCCAGGGGTGACACAATTGGCATGCAAATTCACCTTCTAGGTGGAACAATAGAACAGCTCGATCACATAAAATATTTAGGGGTATTATTGGACTGCAACTTGAACTGGAGACCACATATATCTAGTATATGCGCGAAATTAGCTTCGGCTTGCTATTTATTAATAAAATGCAGGGAATATCTTGACCTTAGCGTACTTAAAGTTGTTTACTTTTCCATATTTCACTGTCATATCACATATTGTTCTGAATCATGGTCAAGCACATATAAAACATACATAGATCCCGTTTTTCGGTTACAGAAAAGGGCCTTGCGCATTATGACATACACAAGCCCACATGATAATACTGACATGCTGTTCTGTCGTCTCGGTATATTACCTTTATCTCTGGCATGCGAAATGAAAGTTGCAATTTTGATTAACAATATCTTACATGGGAATCACTCATTATCACCAAGCCTGTTTGTTACACCTAATCGCAATACAAGGGGTGCAACAAATATAAATTTTAACCTACCAATCGCTCGTAACACGTATGGCCAACGACTACTTGAGTTTCATGGTGCTAAAATTTGGAATACAGTACCTCTTGAGGTAAAAATGGCCAACAATTTCGTGTCTACTGTTAAAAAGCTATACCTATCAAAAAGTACGTGATTTTTTGTCAGTCTGGTTCTCCACCTGTTTCATACTGTGCTGAATCTTTTCAGAAAGCCTAAACACTTCAACACAGACCCTTGCAAATGTGTCACTTCTACGTATAATATGCTATCTCGGTTTTTTGATTGTGTATGTGCATGTATTCTCCTGACAGTTCTGTTTTATTACCATTGATTGATATGCACTGTTTTTCTTTTGTAATGTTTTTGATTGTATGTATCCACCTAACTGTATTAGGTTGTATCATTAAAAAACTAGATAAGCGCATGAAATTGTAGCTGCTACTACAAATATGACTATGGGCCTACACTAGCCTTTGGCTACAGGCCCAACAGTTCCTTTGTACAAATTATTATCAATGAAAAATAAACTGAATTGAATTGAATTGAAAAAAAAAATTACACGGTTTATTCATGGTGAAATTTGTAGCGCGCACAATAGACTTAATCGCAGAGAAAGTGAACACGTGAGCGCTTGCTCACAATAGTTTATTTTTGGAAAGACAGCGTAAAAGTATCAGCTAGCTGCACTGAACATGTGAAAAACGAGTCACCCGTTTTATGTAAACAGATTACAAAGCTTGAAGCAGTATTCAAGAATACGAATTCTTTGTCAGTGATAGAAAACAATGGCTGACTGATGCATTTTAGGCACGCCTCATTATATGGAACGCTTCCGTAATTTCACGCGTTCGTTTATTTTTGCTAGAAAACAAGATATCTCTGCCAAAAATTACCGGTTCACAATTACATAGGCTGCAGTGGTCAGACAAGCGCGAATGATTTTCTTTCACATTCGCACTTGTCAAACCAGTACAACCTATGTCATTGTGAACCGTGAAACTGTACGCTCAATATTTCACAACATCTCATCCTGCGCTGCCAAAGTAGGAAAGAGCAAAAATTGAGTTCATGGTGAGACACTATTTACCACACATTAAGTCCTCGCGACCGCTGTGAAAACGTAGTGTTTGTACGCTACGTGTTTACAGCGACTTCAAGCGAACCGTATGACGCGGCATGGTTGAAGTGTGTAAGTATCGTTCTTAAAACATTTCACGTCATTACAGTTCACGCTATGATAACCTGCCAAGATGGGGCATAAAAAACTGAAATAAGAATAACATCAAAATAATATGTTTATGAAAATTGATGGAAAAGCCCATACCTTCTATTATAATTTGGAGACAGACAAAGCTTCGACGCAGTGCCGTCTTGAGGAACAGCTGCTCGCTACTAGTGCAGATTAAAACACGGACAATGCCAAAATCACTACCACTTCACATGACAATGCATCGCAGCAGGCACACCACGAAACCAAGAAAGCGCCGTGGGCTTCGCAAGCACGTATCTGGTTGGTTTGCAGCGATGAACACAGCATAAGCCTAAACAGCAGCATAAATAGCTAGATTGCTGCTACAATACGCGACAAAACACTTAGATCGCTCCTACTGTACCACGCCGGCGTCGCAAAGGAACTGATGACGATTGCGATGGTCTCCCTCTTTCCCTCGCCTCGGACCACTGTCAAATTTGTGCGCATGCGCGAGAGAGGCATGTGACTTTCTTTCGATCCGCGCGGTTCGCCTTGATCACCGCCGAACTAAAGCCCCTCTTTACGCCGAACTATGCCCCCCCTCCCCACTACCTTGCGAGGGTTGACTGACACCTAGACATTCATCGCTTCTCGGTGACAGTAAAACCCCTCCATCCACACGACACCACCGCTTTCTTAAGTAGCGACAACCTTTGTGTTGCGCCGCCTTTTCCCCTCACACGAAATCCCGTTCCGGTATTTCCGGTTCCGGCATTACCGGTTCCGGCGTTTCCGCTTCCTTGAGTTGCGCTGCGGGAATTTCCGCTTTGACTACTGTTAGGAGTTGGTGAGACGCCCGCGCGTGCTTAGCAGAGCTGTGGCAGTCACCATAAGAAGAATACAAAGGAGACAAGCTGTTGTATTCCTCTGAAGTAGTTCGCGGTCGCTGTTTTCCAAATGCATGAAAAACGGCAGTGGTCTCCAAGCGCCCAGGCACAATATTCCACTGTACGTTGTCTCTCGTGGCACAACCCGTCGAAGCTTGATACGAAGCAGCGAAAACGATCAGATCGCTGATTACAATAGGCGGTGGTTCTTGGATTGAATAGCATTCGCAGTTTAAACCGCAGCTAGTGCAATTAAATCCCTCTCCATCGACGCGAAAGTAAACAACGCTAAAAAAAAATAGCGTCACTTCCACTCGGAACAGGAAGCTGCAGCTACTTAAGTTCCGCTTGACGCCGGAAGCTAAGGGGGTGAGTGGGAGAGGAGCATGGACGAGGAGGGTAGGTTGGCGGTACTTAAAGGGACCCTGAAACGATTTTGACGATTTTCTACAAAGGTACTGAGTCGTTAGAGTAGATCCTTCTGATCATTAGTTGACACATCTAAGTGCTCCGCGTAAAGCGTGTAATTTATTATATGGTTTTAAAAATGCACATCGCTGCCGATCGCAGCACACTGCTCGGTGGAATTTTAAGCCGCCCCTACCCATATTACGGAAATCACCCATATGACGCCAGTGGGGCGAGCTATCCGATTGACTGACCAGGGCGCGTGATTGATAATTTTTGCAACATTATGGTAAACAAATGATCTTCGTAATACATGGAATCTTAGTTAATTTGTTTTTATAAAAAGAAAGTAACATAAAGAGAATGCACAAGAACAATTTTTCAGTACACTTAAGCACTTCCGGCACACAGCAAGTGTCGTCTGCTTGTGTTACAACGTACTCCATTTTGACGAGAACTCCGCGGTCAGATTCGGTCTCAGTCTTTTCGCGAGCACTATGATTCGACTTTTTGTCTTGTGGACTGCAAACGTAGCGACTGTCAAAAGGTCAAGCTGCGACATCCGTGTCCCTCTGCAAGGAAGCATACGAGCGAACTGGCTGCTGCGCATTGGAGAACCGCTATCCTATCGGCGCCAGGATTTGCGCGTTTGTGGCCGTCGCTTTATACCGGAAGATCACTAACGAAATAGCGTTTCGCGAGTCCGGTATTAGGGCAAACGCAAGCACAAGGGGACAGAGTCTGGCCGCTTGACTGTGCCGTAAGGGGATGAGCCATGAGATGAGCAGAAGGGCAAATGTGAATGGTCTGCATGGTGCAGCCACCTGGTGGCACAGAGCTCAACCATACACAGTAGCAGCAACGAAGTGTATTCTTCTTTGCTGCTGGTGTGTATTTTTCGCAGGAGTGTAATCATCAACACGTTGTTTTTATAAATGTTTAAAATGTTTTACACTTGGTTAGAGTAAATTAGCGCTTTGTAAATTAGCGCTGCGCCATCAAGTGTCTGGACCGTGCAGACTGATCAGGCCGCTCATGTACGTCTACGCTAAAGTTCCTTCATCAGCTTGAGTTTATGCCTCCAGTCATTTGCCGAAATGACCAGCTTGC